>NW_015554093.1:1662567-1663849 GCF_001515605.1 Sinocyclocheilus anshuiensis
CTTCATACCCATAAATATATATTGCTGACTTGGAAAAGGCTAGGAGATCATCATATTTGGTGGTCCAAACATTAAAAAGTTAAAAACCCCCTGAACTAATGTATACTGAGCAAACATAATTACAGTTCAAGTAAGATAAACTGAGGACATGTAACACTTATGGTGAATATAATCTCCCACACACACACCACAACAGTCAAACTGAGCTGCACTCTAATTTGCCCTTGTACTGTAATAAAGCTCCTTTCTCTCCCTCATATGGCCTCTCAAGCACATCATCCCCCTGCTCCTACTGACCCCGTCTGACCACACAGGCATTGAGCTGTCACATCCACTGCAGCTTCTGTCTGAGCTGGGAGAGTTTATAGTGTCTAGGAAGGAGCTGGAGCATTATGGGATGGAAGCTGATGAGGGCAGAAGTTGAAGGAGAGGACACAATCATTCTGCTTCACTCTTTCCCTGCCCCCATGCCCTGTGGGTAACCCCAGTGCTGCTTTAAAATGGATAATGTCCTCCACACAAGGTGAGTGAGCGAATGGATGCCAGTGGCGATTCTAGGAATTTTTTAAAAGAGGGGAGACTCAGAGGAGCTCAAATACGCAAAAAGGGTCAAACATAATAATTTGTGTCAATGTGATTCCATGTTCTTAAAATGTGGACTTAAGGCATCATACTTGCATTCTTTTCTAGCAACTTGGAGGAAAACTATATCTTCTAAGGAGTCCCAAAAGTCTACCCACTGTCTGAAAATTTTAACATAGCTCTACATAAAGTGTTAATTAACCTCAAATTAATATGCTAAATAGAACAAAAAATGTTAAGACAAAAACAGCATAAGGAATAGGGCAATCAGGGACTTAAAGGGATAGTTCACCCAAAAATGAAAATTTGATGTTTATCTGCTTACCCCCAGGGCATCCAAGATGTAGGTGACTTTGTTTCTTCAGTAGAACACAAACGAAGATTTTTAACAAAAACCGCTGCAGTCTGTCAGTCTTATAATGGAACTGAATGGGAATCACGGATTTGAGAGTAAAAAAAAACATACACAAACAAAACCAAATTAAACCCTGCGGCTCGTAACAATACAATGATGTGTAAAGATACAAAACGATCGGTCTGTGCAAGAAACTGAACAGTATTTATATCTCTGATACCTCTGATTCACGCAATGTCCGAACTGTCCTGAGCGGCGGCGCATCCTCCTGAGTGCATTCTCAACAGCAGGCGCGTGAGGCGTCTTCTTCTTCTTCTTGCTTTATGGTGGATTTCAGACTTATAA
>NW_015554093.1:1664152-1668586 GCF_001515605.1 Sinocyclocheilus anshuiensis
GCAATATACATTTAATGATTAACAAAAAATAAGGAAAAGATGCACATTACAAATATGTCGTTGAAGCGCGTCCTAGATAAACACAACATCCCCGCTTATTAACTAGCAATCATGTAGGCCTACTTCAAAGATGCACAAATAAAGATATAGGTGCAAACAGAATACACTGGTTTTAATAAGCAGTTAGCTTATGACACGGAATGCTATGCGGTGGTGAAACTGTGATGAGTCACGCATCTAGCAAGAACTTAACGATAGACAAAATAATCATATTGATTCAAGCATTTAACATTTATGAATTAATTAAATGTCAGTAATGAACAATACTGCACAAATTATAGCGATCATGAGGAAGGTCCTTACTCTGTCCCAAACATGTACAGTAAAGTGGGTATACAGTATACAACACCCCATCAGTTATATTCAGGTCTATAGTGCCACCCAACTTTTGTTATGTCATGATCACGAGAAAATTATTTATGTCGAGATCACGAGATAATTAAGTCGTTATCACGACAAAACAAGAAAGAAAGAAACATTTATAATCCATGGCCTCTTAGGACTTCCGTATATATATATATATATATATATTTGTGTTCAAAGAAGTTTATATACAGATTATATGAGATTTTGTAACATCAATGATCAATGAAAAAAAACAACTGTATTGACCTAGTCAGGTTAGATACCATTATTGGATTTAACACAGATGAAAATTAGCCTGTGAGGCATATACGTACAGCCTTTACAATGGCTTGCTCTGTATAATGGTCCTATCATGTAATTTTCTCCAAGTCATAACTTTAAAAGTTATTTTATGGAGTTTTTGTCTATGGAAAGTTATTTTTAAACAACAGTACAATCCACTGAATGGACTGTATTTCTATCCCTCACAAACTTGTTTTCATTCCTGTCAAAAATTAAATATGCTGCCACCCTGACTATGGTCTATTTCTAGAGTAAATGCTCTTTAAAAACAAAATTTAAAACTTAAAAAGCTTAATTTGGAACCAGAACATGTGGTATCTGCCATCTAAATGGGCTTTGTAGTAGATAATTCTGACAGGAATTCAAATTGGTCACATAACTTCCCACTAGTAAATGGGATAATGGTTAAAAATGCAAACAATTATAAGTGGATCCTTCTTCATGAGAGAAACAAAATTCCACATCCAGGCACTCGCATAAATTTAACGTGTATCGGCCCAAACAGGCCTTCATCAGGGTGCCAAATAACAGAGAACAGGAACAATTTTGTTCTGCTTCAAAGTGTTTGGCTTCCAAAAATGTATAATCTTCCAGAAAGGGGCCAATTGTCCTGTGACCCCACCCCTAGCTCTGCTTACAGTGGCCGTCCTGTCATTGCATGTCAGCTAAATGAAAGGTTCTAAGTGAAAGCTCCTGGTTTTTAAAGACTTTGCTAGACATCATCAGAATTCATGGTTCTTCCACCTCGTGCTGGCCCAAACCTCAACAAGACTAGGTACACTCTCCTTCTCATCACTTAATCATTTTTTTTAAACCCTATTATAAAGGATCTTGTAGCATGAGTGCCGTACAACATGGGGATGCTCAACACCTTTTGTACCATTACATCCCAGCAGGACATGATTTATCGTGGCTGTAGAGCTGCCAGAAGAGACAGTGCGGCCTAGACGCAGGCATCTGCTCGCCGTTTAGTTACTTTAGCACAGATACTGCAGCTAGTCAGGAGAGATGGGAAAATGGAGAGAGTGCAGAGCTTTGCAGTACTGCTCAGATGTTTTAGAATGAGATAAATTGTAACCCTCAGTATGGTGACTATAGGAATGGATGCCCTGCCTTTCAGTCAAAAAGAGCCAAACATATTTTTGACAGAGGCATTTTCTGTTTATTTTTGAATCTAGAACAACCTAAATACATTTTGTAGCATGATTTGAGTTGAAGAAACTAAACTTATGATATCACTGCTGCCAAATGTTATTGCTGATTTGAAAATAAATGTCTTGACAGTTTTGGAGCTTTCAGACTTTTCCCCATTAAGGGACTATAAGCTACACTTCTGTCCTAAAATAGATGCTAAGATGGCCGCTGAGCAAACTGACCTGCCTTAAAGGGATTTATAAGGAATTTCTGACGATGTTATGTTTGAATATCTTGCCAACAAGTCAGATTTGAAGTCTGAAGCCATCCTGGTTCTGTCCCTCAAAATTCCTGTTTCTTTGAATTATCTTCTAAATAAAATGTTTAAAAGACAATGTGTGAGGAAAATAAAGAGGCATCAATTTTTCGATTATAAAAGTGAATTACATATAGTTTCTAAAAATTGAAAACAAGCAATCAAAATGTAATATCAACAAGCATGAAAACCTACACTTACCCTGTAAGCTTCAAAAGCACTTCATAATGGAGATGCGATTGTTTTGAAGGTTTAAAATGACTGTTTAAGGAATGCTTGCTGAGCTCGAGACTGCGAGAGGTTAACATTCATGACACAGAATGATGGCTGCTTCAAAACCACCCAGAGGAAAAATAAACCAGCCGGGAAAGATTCATTACCTGTCAGCATTTACTTTCCCAGAGAGCCTATGACCACTATTCAACTCTGCATCTTGATAGCTGAAAATCATACTAAAAAGACAACCAAAAGCCAGCAGCGATTCAACTTCAACATCTCTACTCCGAATCGAGGCAGACAACCTTGTTTTGTGGCGATGTGTTTACGTTCTCTCTCTCGAAATTGGAATAGCCCTCTTTTCATTTGCATGAGCGCTTTGAAAACACCTGCCCTACTTTCTGGAGGAGCAAAGGCGAGGTAAAACAGAGGAGACAATGACTATTAAGGAAGCTAATTTTGAATAAGGGTGCCTGTAAACCCTTGAGGCAAATTTAACCACAGGCTTTTGTTCTGCCAATGCAGAGTCTATCTGATAAGAGACAGGCTGCTCTGCATATTACCGATAATACTAATTAAAGGTAAACATGCCTTCCTGATCGGTGTGAGGAGGGTGGGCAGGAAGCATCGAGCGAGGGCCAGTGATCATGACCTTTGGCTGTGCTGCTCTAACGCATGGGTTCACCTGTCTGTTTACCCACACACACTGCAGGCTAATAGGAGTCACCGAACATGACCTTCACAATCAGTCAGAGGACAGAGATAGGCTTAAAGAGACAAGTGTCATTGTTCTCTCAGGGGATTTTTTAAACACAGAGTAATTTGACAAAATTAGCTTAAAATCCCACTAACGTATCTAAATTTAGAGTCTAATAGTTCAAATTCTGCCATGCATTTCATTAAAGCTGCAGTGTGCCATTTTTCTGTCAAAATACTTTCTCTTATCCCAGCTTAAAGTTGACATGAAATGGAAACTCAATCTATTTTAGTTTAAAAAAAGCATGTTGTTGATCTTATTGTGAACGATTCATACATGTATGCATTACATTTTCTCTTTTTTTGACCTTTTGACTTCTTGATCAGAAACTCGGTCTTCCGGTGAAATCTTCTCTTTTCTGGTGTATGCCAGACTTCTCCAATCCTTTCAACTTAAACCCAGCTGCTTTCTTACAATTGATTGCAAGCTTGCATTCAGATCTGCCTTTATTCAATAACAACTGATGGACAGAACCAAGTCCCCGCCCAATTTTTTTTTTCCTGTTTTGATTCTGATTCACTTGGATGTATGTCACAATAGAAAATAACATATCTGTAGCTACTTCTATTTAAAAAAAAAATGTTGTTTTTGTTTATAAAACATTTGGAATCTGACCAATGAAAGAGGAAGAATGCTCAGGAAACTTGCTTTAAACACATTTTAGCAATTCCGTTTGGTGACACTAATAGCGCAGAAATGGCACACTTGATCTTTAAATAAAAAAAATATCTGCCTAAATGCTACAAAAGCACAGAATATATTTCCCTTAAATCTCACATTGCTAGACAGTGTTTCTTGCCAAAAAATTGTTGTAACTGAGCATGAAAATTCATAAATGCTTATTACGAATAATTAATCTATGCATATTTATTTTTAACTTTTTTTTTTTTACATTGACATTGACCGGTAACAGGTTAAACTTCTCCAATCATTATTCCACTCAAATTCACATTTTTGAGATACGCCCTAATCTCATTTTTGAATGTTACACGCACATCTCAAAATCCAATTTACAACAGATGAACAGAATGGATGGATAGTCCCCGCCCTAATTTTTTTTTCTCTTTGAGTAATCTGTTACACTTGGATGTATGTCACAATATGAAATAAAAGATCTGTTGTTCCTTCCGTTTTGTTGTGACTATAAATTAAATTCTTCTGGTAAATAACCATTGGTAAATACAGAAGAGACACTGATATGTAAACGCAGGCTGTAATATGTGAACTGTGGTAGTGTTAAAGGGGTCATATGATGCGATTTCAAGTTTTCCTTTCTCTTTGGAGTGTTACAAGCTGATTGTGC
>NW_015554093.1:1668863-1675421 GCF_001515605.1 Sinocyclocheilus anshuiensis
AGAGCGAGAGAGAGAGAGAGAGAGAGAGAGAGAGAGAGAGAGAGAGAGAGAGAGAGAGAGAGCAGGGGGGGTCACATCACAAACACATACCAGCTTCATCACTGTGTCTGTCACGCGACTCTGCTCCCCTTTCGGGCTCTGTCTTTACATTTATTTTGAAAGATGAAGCTTGCGATTATGGTAAGGGGCGTTACATTTCCGACGAGTGCTTGCGGTGTTCGGCCAATCACAATGCACTGGGTCAGCTGGCCAATCAGAGCAGACTGTACTTGTCGGAAGGAGGGACTTTGTAGAAAACGAAGCGTTTGAGAGAGGCGGGGCATAGAGGACCTACAATAATGTACAGTATTTGAAAAATAATGTGTTTTTTGAACATTAAAGCATGTCAACATATTCTGTTACACCAAATACACAAAATAATGATCTTTAAAAAAGCATCATATGACCCCTTTAATGTCAAAACATATTGGACGATCTGTTTTTTTTTTTTTTACAGTGTAATTTTAAAAAATGGTCTAGGTTATGAAAATTGTTGCATCATTAGACTATGTGCAGAGTTGCACTGCATCCATATGTCTTCAAACTTTAGCCTCATGTTAATGGCAGCTTTGGGAAATGGGTGGTGCAAGAGTAGCTTTCATTAAGATGGCGCTCTAGAGGTAGATGACTTGGACTCATATTGGCCACATTGGCTGGTAATGAAACACATCCTTTTAAGTCTGTATGCCGAAAAAGCTTTTCACAAGAATGCATTTTTATTCTTGACATGTCCCACATAAAATTCCCATCTTTTTTTTCTGCAGCTGAACACCCTGCCACAATATAGCCTACTCTTCTGGTACTTTCCTTTTAATGAGCTGCACTGTTTTTGTGTGCGACGCAGATCTGACGCAGCGGCCCACTTGAATGCAAAGTTATTAGCTACTCTCTCATATGGAATAATAGAATTTCCGTTTCCTATTACCAAACCCTGCCTTTGTCATTTGCCTTTCTGGGTTAGCGATCTTGAAGTTTCATGACGACACTGTCTCATGAGATTTTCATACGAAAATGCAAAGTGGCTACAGGCCGCTTTGTCACGTGAAGTGTCATGACGTGGCTTTGTGGCTGCACTGAGTCAGACCTCCTAATGTGAGGAATGAAATGGCCTTAATCCACTAGACTATGTCTAGACATCTCGCTGCATGGATTGGCTTGCCCCGCAGGCGACCAATGTGACTGACTACTCGTAATAGGACATATCAACAGTTTTGCAAAGAGAAAACAATTTCATGAAAGGTAAAGCTTCAGAGGAACGCCCAGGTTGTCTTGGTGTAAATGAGCTAGGCTTCCAAGAGACCCATCTTAAAGAGTGATTAATATATATATATATATACATACAGTATATATATACAGTATATATATATATATATATATATATATTGTACAAAACAAACAAGGCCCTGGTAAGTTATTGAAATTCAGGAGAGAGGATGGAGAAAACAAAAGGATGGAGGGATGCTATCCTCAGTGCAGCAGAGGAAGAGGAAGAAGAGAAGAGAGTCTAATTAAAGTCTGGGCACAGGCTGAAGGACTGACTTGTGACTAATCTAGCCTGAAGGCACATCTCTATTATCTCATGCACATGGGCAAAACGCTGCAAGCAAAAGCAGTCTTGAGGTCTGTTTATATGGAAGCACATGTTAATATTGCATTGAGGAGAGGCAGCTATTGCACATTAAGGTGGGCAGATAGGGAACAAAGGGAGGTTTGAGGAGCGGAGGGTGCTTCGGTGGCTACAACTGCATAACAGTACATTCACATTCTCACCAATAAATACTGGTAGGATTCAGGGCTGGGTTACGGTATTGCGGTAATCGTAGACACTGTGGTCCGAAGGCTTTCCTGCTCAACCATGCACCTTGGGTAGGTGGAGGTTGATTTTTAGTGGACTCATCCCCTTTTTGCAGTTTTGTTCTGACATCTTTGACCATGAAAACCTTTACACGGGCCTACATTGTGCCCTTGGACGTGTGCCCAAATTCCCATATGGTAATTCTGGCCTTGATAACACTTTCTAATAAGGTTCTATATGTTAACATATGCAGAATGCATTCATGAATAATGCATTAGGTATTATGAGCTTTTTTTTTAAGGCATTTATTAATCTTACTTAATGTTCATATAAAAATAATACACACCTGTTCATTCTGTAGAAAGTGTAGAAAGAATAGATGTAGAAATTAACTTTAAGCTATAATTAATACATTCATTTGAACTGATAAAACCGTACTGTAAAGTGCTACTAAGATTTTCAAAGAAAACACCTGCGTATTTCACATGCCACCTTGACCAGTTTTCAGCCAAAATGAATTCCAATGCAAGTCGCAATGCACAGTAGATTTAAACTAGATTCAAACCAGATTTAAAAGTATAGTTTTGAATTAGTCCATTATTATGTTGTTGCTAGAGTATTCAGAGTGGTTGCTTACTAGGACAAGTCAAAAAAGGGCACATTCCCAAGTCTCTATAATATTCTGGTCCCTGGATAAGCCTCAGATTCTCCTTTAATTTAAGCAGAGCCGATCCTCCCTACACGCAAAGTACGCATGTTGCGTAGGGCCCCCAAAACACCAGAGGGCCCCCTTGCTCTCAATGATTATTTAATTTTAGTTTCGTTTTTGATTTTGGCCAGCGGTTATGAAAACATGAATGTTCTTTTCCTTAATGTGGTGAGCTGTCACCCTTTCTATGTACCAAATCAGTCAAATCATGTAACGTGACTATCATATACAGTCTCCTTCCGAATTTAAGATGAGTTAAATTCCCACTGAGCTGCGGAAGTGACACTGTTCCCCAAGTGCTTTCCAAGTGCGCAATTTGAGATGGACTGAAACAATGGATAAACAGTTTGAAAAGTAATCGATCGCTAGTCAGTATCTGTGCATTCCGTGACAGAATCCTACTGTATGAACCTGCTGCTGTCTGTCATCATCTGTTAATCATACAACAAAAGAAAATGAGAGAATTATTCACTGCTCTTCATGGAATATTGTATAACTTTATGAATCAATTTATGTTTAATTTATATGGTGAAGTCTAAGCAGTGCTTTATTTTTTACATTTGATTACTTTAATGAATTTCTGTATAGTAGGCTATTATAGGCTAAATTGTTTAATTGTTTAAATTGTTTTTTATGAACGCACAGACAGCAAAGTTTTGCTTAGGGTCCCCAGAAGTCTAGGATCGGCTCTGAATTTAAGTCACTAATTTTATAGTTGCAAAAGTATCAGCACGCCTCAACAACAGGCATGTTTGAAGCACGATTCATGTCCATACAACAAATGTTTTAATAATAATGGTAATATATAATATAAAGTCTCTACTGTATCCAACACACATGGCTTTATATTTTCTACATATGTCTATTCAGGAAATTCAGGAGGGAAAATAACATCACATAATCTTATTCACTTCAGGAAGGATGAGGAAAGTCACCTTGTGGTTTATTCCCCTCTCTCAGCGTCCTTTATGCACACCAGTGCAACTCTGCAGTACTGCCCCAGGCAAAAATCTCATTCCCCAAAGGTGTGCTGTCTCGCATTCAGAGCGCAGTTAGAGGCTATGGCAGGTCGGGTTCTGACAGTGGCCCTGCATATCGGACGACAATAAATCATCCACTGGCACCGGGCCTGCGGACTGGGAACCAAAGAGGCACATCCTCTTTATTTTAGCCTCGACTGTTTCTGCTGAATCCCAACAAGGGCGGCAGAGCCAACATGATTCAGAGTGCAGGAAGGAGGGCGAGATGATTGGTCCGGTGTGGGAGGAGATGTAGCACAGGATTGTGGGATACATGGGTGGGACGAGACATCTAGAGTGAGGCAGCGGGGTCACCTGTGTTGCTTTCATTGAGTAATCACTGTGAAATAGCTTCGGTTAAGAGAGTCTGATATGGAGTAACAACTGCAGAGTAGACAGTAGGTCCACAGGACTCTCCAAACCACTCTGTCAATGCGAGAGTGACAGCTAGAAGGACCGTTCACACCCCCACACTCTCAGACGCATACACAAACACTCTTACTCCAAGAGCACTGCACGCAATACAGACAAAAACACTGGGCCTAATGTTTGCTAGAGTGTCACCAAAAATTATTTGGACACACTGGCTACACTTAAAATAAATTAATCCAAAATATTATGGATACAGGATCTGCGTTGCTACTTCAAATTCTATCTATCTATCTATCTATCTATCTATCTATCTATCTAATGAACTTAAATATATTATTTAAATCACTACTGTTTGAATGTGCAACTGATGTAAATTCTGTTTTTGTCCTCGTGCTTGCTCGGATTATCCCTATAGTGTCAATGGCTAATGTAAATATAATGTAAACACAGTTGTCACGACCAGAATCCAATTGATGCACGAGTTCATTTGTCAAATCTTAATCAAACCTCAGCAGCTTTTATACCCAGGTGGAAAGCAGAGCATTTGAATCATTTGAGAGCAGCTCTGGTGGAAGACTGTACCTAGACCTGTCACACAGCTCAAATCCCCCCACTCTGTAAGTTACTATAAATCACAGAAGCAGCAAATATTAAGATACAGTACTTTTAGACACAATACTACCAGGTATTTTGTCTGTTTTTGCTCCGCCAACAAATAGTTCCAAACAAAGTCACTGCAGAACAACACAACACAGTGGTGTTTCATTCTTGAACTATGCGGTGTTTATGAACAAAACGGTTGAGTGAATAATTCAAATGACTCAAAGACTTTTGTTGCCACCTACTGGCGTATCAATGTAACCTGCAGAAAGAGTCACTGAGAAATCACCACTAATGCAGAGTGTATTCAAATAAAATGTGAAAATTGTATACATGCATATATATCAAAATATATTTACATATATATTTATAAAAAAGACACTAATAGAAAAGTCGTAAATGTGTGCTTTATAATAAATGACACTTAGTTAGGTATTTTCCTGTACAATGGAAAGACATTCATACAAATACTTCTGAGAGCCACTGTACTGTGTAACATGCTGAAGAGAAGCGATATTGGTTCGGTCCATTTGGGTCTACTCCCAGCAAAGCCTCTACTCCAGATAATGTAATGAGACAGAGAGGTGGGCATTCTCATGAATCATTTGTTTAGATTGTACATTTGCAGTGGCACTTAGAGAGAGATCGTGATTGTATAACAGTGTTGTGTTATGACATTTTCAAAGATGTGTACTGTAAAATTAACATGGTACTCCCCAAGCATGTAGCAAAATGTAAAACATTGCGAACACATTTTCATAGAAAGATGGAAATAAGCATTCATGCGTCACTGATGTAGGGGTGTTTTGGTTAGTCAATATAAAAAAGGTCACATTTTATAATATGGCACAGGGGGCATTTTCTAAACCTAGAAAACATAAATAATAACATAAATAATAATATATATATATATATATATATATATATATATCACTGTAACATATTTAAAATGTTTCCCCTGCGCGTTGGTGGTGCCACGCACCAAAACGGAGACTGTACTGGAGCTGGCTCACTCCCATCCCTTGGCAGGGCATCTCGGAGCCGGGAACACGATCCAGCGGATCCGCGACCGCTTCCACTGGCCAGGCTTGGAGGCCGAAGTGAAGCGGTTCTGCCAAGCCTGCCCGACCTGCCAAGTGACGTCACCCAGGACGCCTCCCCCCAGTCCGCTGATACCGCTGCCCATCATCGGGGTGCCTTTTGAGCGCATCGGGATGTTGCCTAAGTCTGCCCGGGGACATGAACACATCCTAGTGATTGTCGACTATGCCACCCGGTACCCAGAGGCAGTTCCCCTCCGAAAAGCCACCGCCAAAGCCATCGCCCAGGAACTCTTCCTGCTCTCCAGCCGAGTCGGCATCCCAGCGGAGATCCTGACCGAACAGGGTACCCCTTTTATGTCCCGGCTAATGGCTGACCTCTGCCGGTTGTTGAGGGTGAAGCAGTTGAGGACCACAGTCTACCATCCCCAGACCGACGGACTGGTCGAACGCTTCAATCAGACTCTGAAACAGATGTTGCGACGAGTGGTCGCGGAGGACAAACGCGACTGGGACCTTATGCTCCCCTACATCCTCTTCGGGATCCGCGAAGTTCCTCAGGCCTCAACTGGCTTCATCCCCTTCGAGCTCCTCTTTGGCCGGCAACCCCGCAGCCTCCTGGATGTGGCGAAGGAGGCCTGGGAACAACAGCCGGCAGCCCATCGCTCGGTGGTCGAGCACGTGAAGCAGATGAGGGAAAGGATCGACCGGGTCATGCCATTAGTCCGGGAACACTTAACGAAAGCGCAGCAGGCCCAACAGCGCCACTATAACCGGGCAGCCCAACCACGGGAGTTCCAGCCCGGAGACCGAGTCATGGTCCTAGTCCCCAACGCTGCGTGCAAGTTCCTGGCCACCTGGCAGGGTCCCTATACGGTGCTGGAAAAGATTGGGCCGGTGACTTACCGTGTGCGTCAGCCAGGAAGGAGGAGAGCCGAGCAGCTCTACCACATCAACCTGCTGAAGAAGTGGGTGGGGACTAGA
>NW_015554093.1:1675874-1676287 GCF_001515605.1 Sinocyclocheilus anshuiensis
ATCACTACGTTGGACCTCACCAAAGGCTACTGGCAGGTACCCCTCTCTGAGAATGCCAAACCTAAGACTGCTTTCTCTACCCTTAGTGGCCACTGGCAGTACCGGACCCTTCCCTTTGGCCTCCACGGGGCACCCGCCACGTTCCAGCGGATGATGGACATCCTGTTGTGGCCCCATCAGTCCTACGCCACCGCCTACCTGGACGACGTCGTGATCCACTCCGTGGCATGGGAAGACCACCTGGACCGGTTACGGAGCGTGCTCTCGGAGCTCCGGAGGGCTGGACTCACTGCCAACCCTCGCAAATGCCACCTTGCACTCTCCGAGGCGAAGTACATGGGTTTCCAGGTGGGACGGGGTCTCATTCGGCCGCAGGAGAAGAAGGTGGAGGCGGTACGCTCCGCTCCGAGACC
>NW_015554093.1:1676918-1680881 GCF_001515605.1 Sinocyclocheilus anshuiensis
CCGGTTGTCCGAGCCCCGGACTTTAGCTGCCCCTTCCTGCTGCAGACGGATGCCTCCGACACGGGACTGGGAGCTGTCCTGTCGCAGATCCAGGAAGGTGAGGAGCATCCGGTCATTTATATTAGCAGGAAGCTGACCCCGGCTGAGAGAAATTACGCCGCGGTGGAGAAGGAGGCCCTGGCCGTCAAGTGGGCAGTCCTGGAGCTGCGCTACTACCTCCTTGGCCGGAAGTTCACCCTGGTTACGGACCACGCACCCCTTCAGTGGATGGCCCGCGCTAAGGACACCAATGCCAGGGTGACTCGATGGTTCCTCGCGCTCCAGGACTTCTACTTCGTGGTGCGTCATCGGGCTGGAGCCGCAAACGTCAACGCTGACAGTCTCTCTCGGATCTGGGCAGCTTTCGCAGGTCTGTCAGGGGTCACTCCCCACCCACCCCCTATTTCTCCCCTACTGTCTCATATCATCAACAGGACCAGGACGACGCTTGGGGGGGGGAGTGTGACGGGCGTCCCGGAGCTTCATCAGCGTCGCCCTGGCAACAAGTGAGGAACACCTTCCCGTCCTCATCACAGGCTGATCGGTCACAGCTGCAGCTCATCAGGCGGCGGCTACATAAGCACTCACGGCACCGGAGCACCCACCTGGACCTTTCCCGTTGACTCACCCACTTGTAAATAAATCCACCCTCCGGGGCATTTATTGAGCCATCCTTGTCGTGTGATTCTTCACCCCGTGACAAAAGGCTAATCCATCAATCGCATGCAAAACACTTCTCATTTCAGTCTTCGTGTCATGGTTAAGTGCACTGAAGCACACAACCAAACCTAGATTCTCCAGACTCACAACATATTTTCTTCGGTTACCAAATGCATCTGCTTTCATTCGGAGCAGCTGAAAATATCTCATGTAAAATGTATAAAGCATGAAGTCTTGCAGGAAGTTGCTAATAAACAGGAAGGCAGCACAGGCTCTGTGTTCCTCCTCCTCACTAGATTTAGCACTAGAAGCACGCAGCCCTGCTGCACAATTTATCAAAGCAAATTTACGAATCAATTGTCATCTCTCCTACTGACAAGCAACTGAGCTCTCCCTCAAACGGCTTGACAAATGGGACGCAAAGCTATAAGGAGCTGCTTTCCAGAGTTATTATCTTCTTCATGGTTGATTATGACCAAATGCAGCCTTCATTTGGAGAATCTGACTCAATAGAGGTCAGAAAGACTTGTGTCATGCAGCATCCCACAAACACCTCTGTTGGTGCCTCGCAGAATCCATTTCAAAAATCTTATATATGATGCATATGTTCGCTAACTGTCCTTGTGGAGAATTCAAAGTCCTTTACCCATCAATAAGGATTGTTTTGCCACAGTAATCCTACTAAAACTTACCAAAGCTCGCTCACTTAGTACATCCAACATGTCAAAGGCCTTGTACACACTGCAGATGGGCCATTCTTAAAATAAGGTGACATTGGAATAGATTTATTTGAAATAGTCAAGAGACCCCATAATATAACCTAACAGTTTATTGATTAATATGAAACAATATTGTTTTGCATCTATATTTTTTTTAGTTGCTTGAATTTGTCAAGTACCCTTGTGCCCTCCATCAGGTATACCATGTCTATGACATTTACAGTTATTTATTTATTTTTTAAAATCATTTTGTTTTCCAGGGTTATGTGTTGGTGCACGGTCTACCAAGCGTGCAAAAAGCAAAACAAACAAAAAAATTACCTAAATTATTAAGAAAACATAAATAATTTAAAAAGTAAATATGCTGCTTGATTTTTTTTGTCATTAGTGTTACCAGTGTTAAAAGCCTGCATTTTAAATGTGGGAAATTTACTTCCAATGTGTCCGAATATGCCAACTTCCATACTATATAGTAGGCAAAAAACAGTATGTGAGCAGAGTAGTATGTATGAATTCATAAACCAGTAGGTGAAAAGTACCTGGACATCCTACTACTTCCGGCAAATCTGAAGTGTGCCCTCACTGGACATTTTACTATCCCATGAGGCCACGTGAGAAGATTTGTGAATGGCAGTGAAGTGACACAACTGGCGACGTAGGTCACATGACAGTGACAACATGGCAGATGAACGTCCGAATTTCATTTAAACTACACACATTCATACTAAATATAAAACATACTTTTTTAACATTCTCTAAGAAAGTTTCAAACCATTTGTTGTACCTACCATACAGCATGCAATTTTGGATGCAGCTAAGGTGTGGCAGGACTACACCATTGCTATGATTACCACCATGTCAGCTATCAAATTTCCAGGACTGACTCCCATATTCTGTACACACAACACAGAACATTAATCACTCCTGCATTTAAATGCGGCTACCACTCCCAGAACTTTGCAGTGTGTACGTGTCCATAGTTCAGTGGGCAAGACAACAAAGAAAATTTACTAAATAACACAACTCTTTTCACAACAATTGCACCTTTAATTATTACGCCACACATTGCCATTTGACAGAGTTTTTCTCCTTTTTTTAATTACGGCACATCTGTCTAGGGGATACACACCACTAAAAAGAATGATTTCCCTGAGGTGTGCTGCTGCCCCTGGCATCTGTTCCATAGCCAAAGTGCACCTCGACCAGTCAAATATGAGATGGATGGTGCACTGATGAAGCTCTAGAGCTGCTGCACTGAGTCCAGCCAAAATGGGCCTATGAAAAATACTGTACCACAGGGCAGTGTTTCCCAACAACTTTTTGACTTAGATATACCCACAGCCCCTCAGTAAGACTAAAAATGTGTTTCTGTTATTGAACTGCATATCAATAGGGATTATCATTAATAATATTAGCATTATCATTAATATTATTAACTCAAGCAATATCATATCATATCAACTCAACTACATATATATATATTAGAGGTGGGAGAAAAATTGATTCTGCGATGCATCGCGATTCTCTCTTCAACGATTCTGAATCAATTCTGAATATTTCAGAATCGCATTGCTTGACAGTGTGTGCTTCGTCGTTATTTCAGTATTTTACTTTAGACATGCTTTCATTTATGCCGTTTGGAATGCAGTACGTATAAGATGCACGAAACTCACGTACTGACAGACTTTCACGTGTGCTTTGTGTTTGATGTCCTGAAGCTCAATCACGGCTGCGGTTAAATGCACTTGCATCTCCGAATACTTTTATACAAAATTGATGTAAACACAGTCAGTTATGTTTTCAGAACTGGACAAAACATCTGATATATCGAAATAGAAATGTGCATTAGTGTGAATCGGTGTGAATGCAGCCTGTTAAAGCTGCCACTGTCTGTGATCTCATCGGTAATAATCAAACAGCAATAATGCTGAGGAAAAAAGAAAAACCCATAACTATGATTGTCTGTAAACTTTCAGATAGCCTATAAAAACACTTATTTCTAAAATAAGTAATTATTTTAAAAAGTAGCCTGCTTATATAATTTAATAAAAAAAAGTTTGCACAAAATAAATTTGATATAAAATTTATATAAAAATATAGCCATGTGCAGTAATATTGAAAATTGAGAATGTGACACATCGTGATATTGAGTTGAATCGAATCGTTGACATGATAATCGTAATTGAATTGAATCGTGAAACCAGTGAAGATTCACACCCCTATTTTTAAGATGGCAGTACTGACTTACAGAGATTCCAACTATAATCAAAAAGCATAGAAACTGCAACTTTGGTTAAAATGTAAAGTTGTAAAGATGTATTTGCATCAGAGATTCCAACTATAAACAAAAAAGCATTTTTGCTTTTATAAACTATAAACAAAACTGCAATTTTGGTTAAAATGTAAAGTTGTAAAGATGTATTTGCACAGAAGAAGAATTAATTAGGAAAAAATGTAGATCAAGAATCGTTTTGGAATCGGATCGTGACTCCCAGAATCGGAATCGGATCGGATCGTGAGGGGACTAAAGATTCCCACCCCTGAG
>NW_015554093.1:1681053-1686401 GCF_001515605.1 Sinocyclocheilus anshuiensis
TTAGGGCTAGGGGTGGACTATCATGCTTTTATATATATATATATATATATATATATATATATATATATATAATATATTCGTAAAGGCTGGCAAGATCAAATTCAAAAGTAATCCACTGAATAACTCCCCAAGAGCAATGAATATAAAATTTGCCAGCAAAATGTGTGAATATTCTAATAAGAGAGTTAAACTGTTCTTTTGTGCTCTACTCCTGATTCCCTTCCATAGAGATGGCCTTTGCCACAGGGTGCTTTCTAAAGTTGCTTAATGAAGGAGGCTTACAGTGGGCTGTGATTGACAAAGGCCAATTTAATCTGCCTATTAGTCAAACACACGGTGGGAGCAGCTAATTATAGTGGGAGGCGCTCCAGCTCCTTCATTTTACATTGCCAGAGATCTTTTGTAGCTTTAAATGATGTAAATGGAATTGTTTGAAACATCTCTCTAAGCTTTTGTCCTGTTATACAACAGCTAGTTCTGTTTTAACTGCTGTTTCAAAAGTGCTGATATAACAGTTCAACAGCACTGGGACGTTTTTCATTACTGGTGGGGATTTCTGTTAATGAGTGAGTCATTGAATCAATAACTCAAACAATTCGTTCAAACACACTGATTCATTCAGGAACAAAGAAGTGACTGTATTTATGAGTGAGTCATTGAATCATTCATCCAACCTATTTATTCAAACCCACTGATTCACTCGGGAATTAAACAAATGAGTGGCTTCATCCAAAACTGCAAACTCTCTGACTAGGTACTTCTTTAGATTAAATAATTACTTTGCAAACATTTAAAAAAGAATGCTCAAAATAGTATGGATGCGTGTAGTATGAATGCAATCTAGATATGCTACATTTGTCATGTTGACATTGTCATGTTACCTGTAAGTGCCAGTTATGTCACTTTACAGCCATTGACAAATCCTCTCCCATGGCCTCATGGGATAGTACTGGATGCATTCTAACGAATATTAGGTATATTATTAAATTGATTTGTTCAAACACACTGATTCATTCAGAGGATGCAACAAGTGGCTGTCTTAATGAGTGAGACACTAAAACATTTGTTCAGCAAATTGAAACAGTGATTCATTCAGGAACAAAACCACCACTTAGAGATAAGAAATGGTTCATGCTGGTGTTTTGGAACTATTTCTGTTGATGATGCAAAAATTCACATAATTACATAACTGGCCATATTATGTTTATAAAGTAAGTTACTCAATATTAACTTTTTTTTTCTTGAATTCTTGAATAAAAACAATAACACACTCCAAAAAACATGCTTTTGTTCTGAATATCAGCACAGCTGTAATTACCAGCAGCCAAATCACAGGAAGTGAATCTCACTGTTTCTGTATTGAAATCATGTACCAGTGTAAACAAACAGAAGTACAACAGCAAATGGCCACTGAAGCATCTGCCATCCTGTCCGCATTCTCTTTTTGATGTCTATGCCAGCTGGCAGAGGGCAGCAGGGGCACAAGTTCACCTACCTGGCCGTGCTGATGTCATGACCAATGGGTCACAGTCTGGGGTGGCATCTACACTCCATTTCAAGCCCTCTCTCCAGGGGTCCTAGGTGTTCGGTTAACATGGCCACCAAGACCATAAAGCTCTATTAATCCATCACTCTGTGCCCCTGACAGGTGGGCAGGTGAACCCTGGGGCACCCTCAACACATGATGCCAACAAAATAGAGGAGGCCAGATCAATACGCACCCACCCGGAATACAAAATAAGTCTACTATTTATTACAAGCCGTAACAACCCCTGGATCTGTCTCATTCATCAGCCTGCTCTGTTTCTGCTCAGTTATCATCTAACCTCAGAGAAACGATGCTACAAACCAAAGCAACATTATCAGAGAGAGAAAGAGGGATGAGTAGTAGGAGAGAAGGAGAGGGAAAACCCTGAAGTCAGCTGCCTAAGGGCCGCCGGGATCTGCTACGCCCACCGTAGTCAGTCATTCCATACACCTGTCATGCTCACGACCAATTGGATTATCTGTCCTTGGTTGTAATTTACAAGCTCATGTAAATCCTGGTACATGAAGGACAAATTTTGAGGCGTAAGCTGAGTTGTCTTGAGAGCAGCGTGAAACCTCACATGCTATTTGCCACACCTCTCCTTCATAACTCGCTGTTTATGTCTACCATAAAGTTTACAGACTCGTTTTTATATACAACCGAATATTATTTACAACACAAACCAAATCACAGAGCACTGTAATCAAGGTTAATGCCATCGCCTTGGACTGGCATACTGAGGACAGAGTTTTTTTGGATACAGTGTTTCCCAAATTTTTTTTTTTTTCTGACAGCCCCATCAGTAAGGCTCAAATATGTTAGCCTTTATCAGCATAAACAATAAAGTATTAATATTAATTATAAGGAAGGAACATTTCAGAAAAAAAATTACATTATTATTATTTAATTCTCCTGTCTTTTATGATCAATGCAATGATAATTAATCATGTAATTTTTGGTAAATTTTATAATTAATTTTGCAAACAATATGTGGTCACTTATTATTTTACATTTTTACACGTATAATGTTGTAAATAATGTTCATGACTGATTGTTTCATTCGATCACTTCATAAGACCTCAATATATCGCCACAGGTATTAATTTTATGTTGCCTGATATATTTTTTTGACTCTCAAAGTGATGGTAGCTGTTGACTTGCATTTTATGAATCACCAAGCACCACGGTTTTAGCTAAAAATCTTCTTTACTGTTATAATGAAGAAAAAAGTCACCTTAATCTTGGATGGCCTGAGGGTGAGTAAATTAACAGAATTTTTTCTTTTTTGGGGGGTGAACTACTAAATATCACATACTGAATTCTACCACAAATTTGACTGATGCAAATTTATAATCTTATAAAATTGCATAAAATTATACATTATATTCATAATTCAAATATATTAAATATATTACTTATTAATATTTTATTTTATTATTGATATTTATATATTCTTTCCTTAAAAAGGAACTGTGTCCACAGCTACATGTATAGCAATACAGAATCCCCATGAGGTACATGTGTCCCCCACATTGGATATCACCATTCTGATAGATACCAACACAGGGAAAAAGCCATCAGAAATGATGTAAAAAATCCTCCACAGATCCATCCTTCAGCCCACAGAATGGGAGACTGTTGTGCTTTGTGCCTGTGACAAGAGGAAGAAGTTTCTGAAAACAAGCCCCAGTCTGTGTCTGGCAGAGCAGCTGCTCTCAGACTGTTTATGGCTGTGCTGCCATGGAGGCTCACAGTGTGAAAGTCGACAGTTCACGCTGAATTAATTATTCATTCGGAGGAACCTTATTAAAATGCATCTTTTTTTACTCCCTTGAAATATAATTGCAAGTAATAAGCCAAGAGGTCAACGAGGCATTTACAAGCTTGATCTACCGTCATACTATCTCAGCACTATGTTGTTTTAATAGGCTAAAGTAATATGAAGGGGCATGGTGTTTTCTTCATGAACTGTTCAGCGATTAATGATTCCATCATTTTTGGGGTAATTTTCTCCTATCTGCCTGGGTGGCGAAGGAGGTGTATTTGGATCTTATCAAGGGGAATTGAATGTAAGGACGTAGCTTCTATTTATCATTTGATCCATGAATATAGTTTCATATGTCTGGAGCCCCTGAAGCATTCTCCAAAATGATTCAACGTAAGATTTTTATCCAAGTCAATTTGCATCAGTTTCCCTGTCAGTGAATGGAAATGGCAAAAACTATGTCAGAAGCATTGCTCACACAAAAGCCTCCAGATATAATACATACTACAGTTTTTTTCACAGCAGAATCATGACATGTTGAAATTACTGTAATTACGAGATTCCGGATTGTAAAAAGCGTTCACACAAGCAAACATACCATACAGTTTAATGTAGCTACACTGTAAAAAAAATTCCGTAAAATTTACGGTAAAAAACCGGCAGCTGTGGTTGCCGGAATTTTACCGTAGTAGCATTTTTACAGTCTTTTACCGTTAAATCCACGGTCATTTTTTACAGTGTAGCACATAGTTGAATAACTGTCTAATGTTCCACTAAAAATAACCTATAACATTATTAATAAGCCACTTGCATAATGACTATTATTTGTAGTACTGTGGCTTTGTCTATTGATTGCTTCAATCGTAGAGTTTCATTTTTGTGCTAATAGTGTTGCCATTAAAATACATAATTCTAAGTCAGAGGACATGAACCGCCCCAAGTAGAACGTCCAGAGTTGTCATCTAGTAATTATGGTTATTATAACATGGCGTGAACACAGCATGTCTCCACTTTACTTAAAATCTTAGGATGTCAGTGGTAAGTTTCAGCTCTGTATCATGTCTACACTAGAAGGACATCTGGCTCCAAAAGAAGTGGTCCTTTTCCCACATTAGCAATATTTCTTTGCATTATATATATATATATATATATATATACACTGTATATATTAGGGCTGTCAATTCAATGCATTAATATAATTAATTAAAAATAATACAATTAAAATATTTTAATGCAGTTAATGCACTGGCCCCACCCCAGACCTGTACGTCATCTTACATTTCATACATGTGGCTGTTGTCAAACACTGTGTGATGTAGTCCATAAATGCAATTATGTGTCCCTAAAATTCAAGATATTTTGCCAAAAAATTACACTGTATGAGTTTTTGTCTCATATTTATATCATATTATAATTTATATATATATTATAATATTAATATCATGAGCAGTGAGAGCAATATCACCAGAATGTTGTTTTTGTCCCAAATAACATGAGTGCAAATGTGATTTTATACAACAGTTCAGTAAACAAGAAGTTAATATTGCGTTATATTTTAAATACAATATTGTCTGTTTTTGCTCAATTTTGCCAATGAAAATATTACATATAAAGCCACACAGGGCCGTGCAGAGACCTTTGGAGGGGCAGGTGCTCAAAGTATAAAAGGGGCACATGGAGCACGGCTTTTAGGGCTGTGCTCCTTGCTGAGACATGTATCGAAACGGATGCAGCAAATGCCGTGATGCAGTTTTGAAAAAGAAACACAGAACAGAAAAGACCATTTTAAGTTTAAAAGTTAAATAAATAGTTCTTTGCACCTCTTAATCACTCTGAAAATAGAAACGGAATTAAATTAGGCCTATTATTATTATTGAGTTTACAGGGTATGGTGGTTTTGCTGTTGTAAACACTACTGTTGTTGTTGTTGTAGAAAAAATATTTCTGTCTTATTTAAAATAGAATTATATTATAATCCTGTTCTGAATTTATTCATTTTTTAAATTATAATGATGATAAAAACAGGATTGATAAGTAGCCTATAAATCGGAGGAT
>NW_015554093.1:1686519-1688126 GCF_001515605.1 Sinocyclocheilus anshuiensis
TATACTGTATATATATATGCAACCACACTAAATGTGTCAGATTGACATTCCTAATTATATAAAATATATTACAATATATAACATAAAAAACTTGAAAGTAAAATTCATTCATAAATCTTTCAGATTTACGATACAGTCAAACTGAGATGAAGTGATGAACACCAGAATAAAAAGACGTTAGAGGATTGTAAGACAATAAATAACCAAATTAAGAGGCCTATTAGCGCTTCAAACTGAGCTGTGATACTCACAATGTGCAACTGCAGGTAGTCTCCGAGGCCCTGGCTGCTCTCCACCTGCATCAGGATGGCATCACTCTGCTGGGTGCTGAAGCCCACGGCCAAACGGTCCGCCCTGGTGCTTGGCCGATCATTGGGGGCCCAGGTGTACGTGATAAGCGCTCCTCCTCTCCCAAAAATATATGTGGTCCCAGCTGCCAAATGAAGGAAGACACGTAACATAAGCTAATGATTCAAAGATGTTGCATGAGACAAAGGAATATAAGAATGAACGCGAGTAAGATGTGGAGCAGCACAGCAGGAGGGATGCAACAATATGAGCGTGTGAGGCAAGATGGATGCTAAAGAAGCACCTCACATCACACATTTGCCCTGTGCTCTGCCTCATATGAGATAAAAGCGTCTCTGTCTTTAATAAGTTGCCATCTGTTCTGATGTGCCTTGAATGCTCATTTGCAATGTGTTTCCTTAGTGACAAACGTCATATTCAGGACTGGCATTTTCAGATACAAGCATCCAGCGCTGGTTTGGAGCTGAAATGCCTTATTGGCCTTGAAAAGCAGGGCCCATTTTAGTGCGAACTTCACCAACTTCTTGCCCTCTTGTTGCTCTTATTCTTCGCAACATACTTTGGTGCTAATATTTCACTGCGATTGGACATGGCATCGAATCACAGCGGCTGTATAGAAAAGAGGATCTGAAATGGAGCCAGTGCTGTGCTGCATCAGCTTGGTAAGAACCCCACCACAGGGCGGGATGGATGCCCGACATGCTTTAAACTGCCAAACTATCCGTGCTGAAACAGCCCTAGAGAATGAACCTGGGCAACTGTGTTGACCGATTTGCCAGGGTAAAACGAGAGGTTGTTATGTGAGCTGCCTCACTGTTGAAGTACAATAGCACAGTAATGGGAAAAGGTGAATAAAGTCCAGCTAGAAAAACATCAAGAAGGTCGCAGAAACAAGACACATAAAAAAAAAAAAATCTAAAATAATGTAGGAAGAAGGTATTTTTGCAATTACAACTGATCCTAATGAATTTCTTTTAAAGGCAGGTTAGGTGATCTGGTTAAAAACATTTTTTTTGTTATGCTGGTTGACAGTCTCTTCACATCCCGACAGCAATCACTAAGTTAAGGGGTCTAAATGCATTTATATGTATTTATATAGTTTGTAAGGTGTAGGACCATAAAATCCAATCATATTCCTCGGTCTGAGGACTACGATAGGCTGTCCTATCTGCCTGTCGACGTATGTATTTGCATATCTCTGCGCACCCTGTTCACGCAGACATGATCAGCGTGCGTGCCATTGCCACTGGCGCGTGAGAATGGAAGGCGTTATTATTGTAATATTATGCGCTTTGTAC
>NW_015554093.1:1688768-1695707 GCF_001515605.1 Sinocyclocheilus anshuiensis
CTGTTAAGCATTATATAATGGTTGTTAATGATTTATAAATGAAAGTTATTATAAAGTGTTACCCACATTATTTTTTTATTATTATTCATCACACTATTTCCTGCATAAAAAAAACAGAATAAAATAACTAAACTTTTTGTAGTAGTTTTGGCAAACAACAACAACAATAATAATAATGATTTGTTTTTACAATTATTATTTATATAATAAAATATACAAATGATACATTATTATTCTATTATTATCTCTATTGTAAACTATACAAATTATACATTAATAATAATCATAATAAATATTGCGTATGTATTTGCATATCTCTGCGCACCCTGTTCACGCAGACATGATCAGCGTGCGTGCCATTGCCACTGGCGCGTGAGAATGGAAGGCGTTATTATTGTAATATTATGCGCTTTGTACTGTAATGTTTTCTCACCGGTGAAAGAGAAGTGAGGTATTCTGACAGCATTGGATTCAAACCTCATAGTGTTAGCCGGTTAGCCTCTGGTCTGGTCTGTTCATGTGTTTTGGAGGCGAGGCTTTGGAGAGTGATTTGCAGTGAAGTTGGGATCTTATGATTTCATTAATTTCATATCTTTAATTTCTTGCTATTGCTAACCTCTCTGAAATTGCCTACCCTACCTTTAAATGTCTGACAAGAACTTCTATAAAAATATATAATACTATATATCCATAAACACAGGTGTCCTACACTTTCAGAAAAAAGGTACAAAAGTATCCCAAATACTTTCCATCTTAATGGTGCACTCAGTACATTTTTGTTCGTTTTGCCTATTGCTAGTCATCCCAGTGGTCAGGGTTTTATATTCACACGTTGGCCAGCTACATACACCAAATGAAATGAATGTTCTTAGACTCAATGGCAACAAAGTTTTGTGAATTGTTGGTGGTTTGTACTGGCTCACGGGGACTGGATCCTGCATTGCGGTGGCTTTCTTTCTGGACTTCATCCTGGACTGTGTTATACACTTTCAATGTTATTATTTGTCTTTATTATGCATTTTGTTTTTGCTGTTATTTTGTTATGCTTGCTTATTTTTTTCTAGATTAACTTTTGTGTTTGTTTCATCAAAAAAGTGCAATATAAAGTAAAATTTAAAATGAATGCATTTCATATTTAATTTTAGATTGCACTTTTTCAACAAATTGAGTAAAACACCCAAATATATTTATTTTCTAAATATATAATGAATATAAAAATACTATAAAATATTTTTTGTAACTTTACAATAAAATCTATTTTTTTAACCTTAGTAAATAAATTCCATAGTAAAGCCTTTTTTTAGTAATATTAATTCATAAAATTACAATTGTGTTAACACAAATTTTGATTTTAATAATGTATTGAAATGAAGATGAATACATTCTGTAGAAGTATTGTTCATTGTTTATTAATATAAAGTACATTACTAATATTAAGCAATGAAACCTTATTGTTACCAAAATTTTAACAATATTTGCGAAAACTACCAGCAAGAAACGTTTTTCTAAAGCAGAAAATTGGAAAACAAAACAAACTTAAAACGCTTTGCTTGAAAACTGCTTGTGCTATCTTTCTCGCTTGAATGAAATAATGAAATAACAGTCTATGCTGGAGTTTCTTGCAAAGCAGCTCTATCATTATTTAAATGCTCTTCAAACATCTGTCAGGTGCTTTCCGTTTGTCACGCTCGACACTCAGCATCTGCTGTAAGGCCAGATATTTGTTCATCAGTGGTACACTGAGACTAGGGTTTTCTTGAACACCCTCCCAACTGATTAATGGTTTAAATTAAATTCAATTAAAAAAACTTTATTATCTATCAACCAGTGATAGAAATTTGTCTTAGGTAAAAGGCTCACATGTACACAATACACAATAATAATACACAACAACACTACACAATATCCTGACAAAACTGTTTGGCCTTATTCAGAAACAGTAGGAATAAAAGAATTACCATAAGCCTTCCTTCTAGCCAAAGGAGTTCTAAACCGACAACCTGATGGGAGTGTCTGAAAAAGGTAATGCAAAGGATGAGAGGGGTCAGTAACAATAGAAGCTGCTTTCCTCTTCACAGCACAGTTATAGAGATCTAAAAGTTTAGTCTGTGGGTACCCAATAATTTTAGATACCTTTCTGATTACTCTTGATAATTTTTTATTGTTTTCAGCTGAAAGAAAGTTAAACGAAGAAATAATGTTAAAGGTTATAACTGATACCACAAGTGACCGATACACCGCTGTTAAAGGCACAATATGTACGATTTTTTTATTAAAATATCCAAAAACCACTAGAACGGTGTTATATATTTTGCTGACTTGTGTACTTACATTATCCCAAATGTTTCGAAGAATGTTTAAATCCAGAGAAATAAGCAATTTTAACTACAACTCCCATGATTCCACACTCAGTCACGGCATCGTCAAACTACGCCTTTGTCTCTTTGTTTATTTGGAATACGCGCCCTCTCGCGGCAAAAATTACATATTGTGCCTTTAAGATTTCCTGTCTTACATTAAAGCCCTTTAGCTTTCTCAAAAGAGATAATCACTGTTGAGCTTTCTTATAGATATTTTTTGCCTGCTGTGTAAAAGATAAATGCCTGTCAATCTCAGTGCCCAAATATGTAAAGGCCTCAACCTGCTCCACTACCTGCCCCCCCAGCTTAAAGGTCCCATATTGTCAAAACTGAAATTTCCTGGCCTTTTTCATGATAACAGAGGTCTAGGTGCTATGTAGTTACCACATAAGTTTCAAAACAGTCAGTCCACAGTAAAATTCACACAGCCTGCTTAAAGTAGCTGTGAATTTTCATGAATCGTTGTGACTTCCGTAAAAAGTTGACGTCAGAACTACACAGTCACCGCCTTCAGTCACCACCCCGAGTAGACAAACTCAGTGTCTGTCTAGTCATGATGAAGATATACATTTCAATTTCAGCAGGCAACTATTTTTATAGCTACATTATTGTTCCAGCCACAATTAATCACAACAACGTATATACAATTACAAATGATTATATATAAATCGTCAGTTTGTTGTTTTACACACATGCACACAGACATTATAGCTCAAGTGGTTCAGATAGAGGATGATCAGTGTTAAATGAACGAAACCCTCCACAACACAGCTCCTTAGTCTTACTTATATTTAACTCCAGCGAACTTTCTTGGAACCAGAGGACCATAGAATCAACAAATTGCCTATATGTAACCAGGGATTGCTCATCTCTCATACAAGCCACCAAGGCCAAGTCATCAGCATATTTCAAAAGTGACATGCCATTGATATCACACTTGATTTCGTATATATAGAAAATAAAATAGGTGATAACACACAGCCCTGTGGAACCCCCGTATTCACAATAATACTGTTAGATTTAAAACCACACAGCCTAACATGTTGAGATCTATCTTTCAAAAAGTCCTTAATCCATAGCACAAGAGTTGTATTTACTTGTAGTTTCTGGAGACGTTCCAGTAATAAACCAATGTTCACGGTGTTAAACGCAGATGTGAAATCCATAAATAAAATCCTGACAAGTGAATTCGAAAGATCTAAGTGTCTAGTCACTGTATCCAAGAGAGTTAAGCTGGCATCCTCAACTCCCCGTTTTGACTTGTAAGCAAACTGAAGCGGGTCCAAGCACTCGGCTACCTTGATCGTAAGCTCCCCCGCTACCCCCTTCTCCATACATTTACAGAGAATGGATTATAAAAGTTGTTTTGTAATTGGTATTTTTAAATGGCACACGGCTCAGAAACTGGGTTTATCTTGCTCAATACACACAAGTATTTTTTAGTTAAATTACAGGAAGTAACTTAAATTGAATTTTTGCCTCCAAGACTTTTTCCCCCCAAAGACGGTGTGTGTGGACAGTTCATTCAGTGTGTTTATTGAATTAAACACTGTGTACAAATGCTTAACCTATCAGGAACTTAATGCACTGTTCCTCGCTTGTTCCACTACACTAAAGCCTGACAAAGTGCCATTGTGGAATAATACAAATACTTGTGTTTATTTGCACCAAAAAAAAAGGATGCTTTCTTTCACCTATAGAAAAGGCTACAAATGGTTGTATGTCATAATTTTCAAGGACAGATAAATGAGTATAGGTCACAACCAATCTAAGGCAGACAACATTATCAGAGGTCTATGTGAAGTGATATTGATTAGTTTAGCACAACCTTAAAATGATATAGAGTGGAATCAGATTCCAACATTTAGAGAATAATCAAGCCGATAAATTCTTATTCATTCTGAGTGAGGAAATCAATTCTGTTTTGGGGACTTTATACACGTTCTGATTGCATCATGATAGGGGTGGTTAAGTTTCACCTCTGCTGTGAAGTGTTAGGCTAAACGTCCCATAAAAAATGTCCTTGGGCCAATGCAGTCACATGGGTTGTCTAGATCACTATATATGGCTTATGTAGTAAAGTAGGTTCACATACAACCCAGCTGCCAATGGTGAGTAAATTGAGAAAATTCCCAACCATAAATATTCCTTAACAGCCATGAAACTATATTTTGCATCATTTCTTATAAAAAAAAAAAAAAAATTTAAATCTCTTTGACGCTGGAATTATTTAGCTGTTTTTCGCAGAATAATAAGAGATGAGTCAGTAGCTGTCTCTCAGTGAAACTGTGCCTGTCACAAATGTCAAGACACATTGTGGTTTTGTTCCTGATATTTTTTGTCTGGGTGGATTAATGTGAGAAATATTCCATGTGTGTCACATTATGGAGCTTTGGATTAAAAAATAAATAAATAAATCAGGCATTGTAGATGAACTCTAAATTTTTAATTGACGTAAAAGTTAGTAGGTAGGTGGTTTGTTTGTCTTTCATTTGAATTACATGGTGCTTACATCATTGAGGGTCAGACTATCATTATTATAATTTGAGTTCAACTTTATATTATGTTGCAGATCTGAATTAAATTACTGGCAACCAGTTTTAATTGACTTAATAGCCAATAGCCAATTTTACTTTCATTTGGCGCTTGGCAAGTGTTAATTTTGGACCCTGCTGACAACAGACACTTTAGCTCCAATTAAATGAACAGGCCTGATTGATCCCATGTGTTTTAGCATTTCATTATAACCGTTCCTCATATTTCAGCGGCTCAAACAGTTGTTGTGAAGCGTGGCAGCCCAAACTCAACAAGTTAGTTAGCAGCTTTCATGAGCAGGTGTTCAGCACTCAGTAACCCACATCCCGCCTAGGAGACCACTCGCCAGAACACTTAATTACATTCCCCACACCTCCTCTGTTTGCTCATTTAGTCTACCACAAGCGCCAGGAATGACAGGTGGCTCCACTTTGGCATCCAGGTATTTAGGTGAGATTTTGGGGGAAAGTGGGAGGTCAGTCATTTAGCAAACAATGACTCTGTGGAGACCCTAAGAGGATGTTTTGAGCTTACCGATTGGGTGATGTTTTTTCAGAGCAATGATGGCAATTTGGATATGATTAATGATTCCATCTGTTCATATATGTCTTTTTGTGCTGATAATGTGACACCAACTAAGAAAGTCAGTCTTTACCCAAATAACAAACCTTGGGTCTCTAAAAATATGAAGCATTGTATTAACCTCAAAACGATTGCCTTTATGGAGGGTGATAAAAGATGTGTTAATGAACTGAGAAAGGAACTGCGAGATAAAACCAGGTTGGCCAAACTTCGATATAAAGACAAGATGGAGGAGAGTTTTATTAAAGGAAATACGAAGGCAGAATCTTAATATGATGATGGGAAGAGCCCAGGCTTCAACTCGTGTTCAGTGTCCAGACCCTGCTTCCTTTGTTGAGCAGTTGAATGCTTTTTATGCTAGGTTTAATATGAATAATTATGGAGTGGATTGGGACCAGACTGACTTAAGTAATGCCCCTACACCAATCAGTATGGAGGAACGAAGGGCTGTCTCCATCCTCTCCAAATTACAGCCAAGGAAAGCTCCTGGTCCGGATGGACTTGAGAGCCGCTTATTGAAAGAGTGTTCGGCCCAAGTAGGCGGGATGGTGGGTCAACTCTTTCAGTTGTCCTTGAACACTGGGTATGTCCCGAGAGCATGGAAGGACACGACCATTTTTCCAGTTCCAAAAAAACCTCATGTCAAGGAGATAAAGAATTTTAGACCTGTGGCTCTTAGTTGATCTCAGCATCGGAGGGAGAGCTGTCCGATGAAGATTCGGCCCAGCTGCCGCCCTCCGGGACGGTGGCGAGGCCTGAGTCGGATCCGGAGATGGCAGCTATGCTTTCCTGGGCCGCCGAGGGGGTAGGGCTCGAGTGGAAACCTCCACCGCGTCCTGAGCCCTCGAGGCTGGTTTCTTGGGGTAGCTCGCGCCGGTTCTCAGTGCCCCGCCCTGAAGGCACTGAAGGACCTGCACGAGGGTGGTCACGATCCGGGAGTTCTGAAAGAGCTCCGAACCGCCACTGACCTCGCGCTCCGAGCGACGAAGGTCACCGTGAGTTCTCTGGGTCGTGCGATGTCCACGCTTGTGGTCCAGGAGCGCCATCTCTGGCTGTGTCTGGCAGACATGAGGGACACCGACAAGGTTCAGTTCCTCAATTCCCCTGTGTCCCAGACCGGCCTCTTCGGAGACGCAGTCGAGAGTTCTGCCCAGCAGTTCTCGGCTGCCCAGAAGCAGACTGAGGCGATCCGACACATCCTGCCCCGGCGGGCAGCTGCTGCCTCCACCCGTCCGCCGGCTGCAGCGCCCCAGCCTGCTCGTCGCCGAGGGCGGGCCCCCTCGTCCCGCTCCCTTGCCACATCCGCAGCAGCCTTCAGTGCTAAAATCACTACAGCAGGGCCCATTTGAGCCTTTGCATTCAGTTGAGCTAAAGTTTCTTTCATTGAAAACTCTGCTCCTGCTTGCACTGGCCTCCATCAAGAGGGTAGGGGACCTGCACGCATTTTCGGTCGACGATTCGT
>NW_015554093.1:1695918-1696725 GCF_001515605.1 Sinocyclocheilus anshuiensis
ACTAGAAGTGTTTCATCCTCCTGGGTGCTGGCTCGGGGCGCCTCGCTGACAGATATTTGTAGAGCTGCGGGCTGGGCAACCCCCAACACATTCGCTAGATTCTATAGCCTCCGTGTGGAGCCGGTATCCTCCTGTGTTCTCACCTCAAACGGGTAGTGGCACCGAGAGGCCCCGGTTAGTGTTGGCTTGCTAAAAACTGCTCCAGAGTGTCCATACAGTAGACCCTGTTGAGATCCTCCATCACCCTCGGCAGCGGGTGATGGGAGGGCGGAACGTCCGGCGCCGGGCCTTCACGATGAATCCGCGGCAACCCTGGAAGGCCGGGTTCCATATTGAGACCTAAGCGGGTTTCGTATGTGTATAATCCACGGTATAGCCTTAGAGCCCGTGTTCCCCGGCAGACTTCTGCCTGTCCAAGAGGGTTATAATCACCTCCAGTTTCTCCATATACACCTAAACGGATGCTATATGTGTATTTGCTTCCGAAAACTCCTTCGGGAAGGATGGGGCTTCTGCAGCGTCCCTGTTCCAAGTGGAGCGGGTACGTTTTCCCAGTGTTATCCAATCTCACTCAGTAAGGTAGTGCTTGGAAAAATGGTGAGTGCCAATTCGTCGACGTGACTCGGAGTGACCGACTGAAAGGGAACGTCTCGGTTATGTATGGTAACCCTCGTCCCTCGTTCGAGGGAACGGAGACGTCACGTCGTGACCGACGAATGGGGATATCGCTTCGATAGACCAATCTACTTCGAGTGTAAACTAAACGAGCCAATGCACATTGGCATGCAATTATTGCATCCAGCTGCC
>NW_015554093.1:1697474-1703604 GCF_001515605.1 Sinocyclocheilus anshuiensis
GGAGTGACCGACTGAAAGGGAACGTCTCGGTTACGTATGGTAACCCTCGTTCCCTGAAGGAGGGAATGGAGACATCACGTCCCGTCGCCACGGTTACTGTACCACCGCTGAGCCGCCGGGTCACCGGCTCGGCTCCTCAGCGAAAACCTGGTATGCATTATACCTGCTGCCTTATTATACTCACGCTGTGATCAGCGGCAGCTGGATGCAATAATTGCATGCCAATGTGCATTGGCTCGTTTAGTTTACACTCAAAGTAGATTGGTCTATCGAAGCCATATCCCAATTCGTCGGTCACTGACGTGACGTCTCCGTTCCCTCCTTACGTTACGTATGGAACGAGGGTTACCATACGTAACCGAGACGTTAGCCGGAGACCTACAGCTGCACTGAGTGTTTACACAACACAACACACAAAACTACATATTTTGCACGCTCGACAAGACATTAAAGCAACAATTATTAATCATACTTACAGGTTGTTATTCGGAGGAGCAAGCTGGTCCAAACAAACTGGGCACTGACCCATCTTTCAAAGACAATTGGTTTACGAATCCCGCGTTGAACTCGTGGAGATTGGAGAAGCAGTCATCAGTGAAATGACGGGAACAAAGCAAAAGGTTGTGATTATACTGCTGTGGTCTCTTAGTAAAGATTAATTTTATCCACTGATTCTTTACAGCCTCATCCTTTGGAAGTGAAAATAAACCAAATTCACTTTCACAGCGCAGAGAGCAGCGTCTTCTCATCATTACATTATCCACACGAATGAGCTACAGCGTTTGAGGGATGTTTTTGTGTGATGTCCATGCAGAACATAGGCGGGCATTATGCAAATGTATTAACTTGTGACGTATGAACTTCACGGAAATGGGATTTGAATGACAAAGACTCGTTTCAGTGGTTCAGAGTCAACTCTTTCTTTTGAGAGACAATAATGCACTTTCAGCTTTACAACTTTGCAAACTGTTTACATTCACATTACACACTGCATGAAAGGTAATTTTCAAAAATCCATAATAGGGGCACTTTAATAAAAAGACAGCTTTTGATTTTAATAATGTATTAGTAAATGTTGAAATTAACATTATATAAGACTAATAAATGCTTTAGAAGTATTTGGTCATTGTTATTTCATTAACTAATGTATATTAAAAAATGGAATTTGTAAAGTGTTACCAAATATTCAGTTTACAAGTGATTTTTGTTCACAAGTGACAAGTGAATTGGTGGGTTTTTGTTAAATGTGAGCCAAAATCATCACAATTAAAAGAACCAAAGACTTAAACTACTTCAGTCTGTGTGCATTGAATTTATTTAATACACGAGTTTCACAATTTGAGTTGAATTACTGAAATAAATGAACTTTTCCATGACATTCTAATTTATTGAGATGCACCTGTAGTATGATAAAACAGCGATGCTTTACCCCACATACGCACGACCGGAAGGAGTGGCATAATAAAAGCTTCGCTGCTTTCGAGCCGTGTGTCGCGCTCGTCTCTCATTAGCAATTGCTTCAGCGGCCTCGTTTCACTTCGACGGCTTTCAGCCTCACCCTGCTTCATGCTACGACGTTAATAAATCTTTAATACATTAGCTCATCCATGAACATGATTTCTGCCCAAGGCCCGTCGGATTGCATCGACTATGGGGATGAAGACGACAACTTCCATGATTCCACACTCAGTCACGGCGTCATCAAACTACGCCTTTGTCTCTTTGTTTGTTTTGAAAACACGCCCTCTAACGGCGAAAACTTACATATTGTGCCTTTAATAGTTAATAAGATAGTTGTTAAGTTCAAGTATGGAGTAGAATTAAGGGTTGTAAAATATGGTTATGCAGAATAAGGCCTTAATATGTGCTTTATAAGTACTAATAAACAGCCAAAATGCTAGTAATATGCATGTTAGTTAATAGTGAAAATAGGTCCTTAAAATAAAGTGTTACTGATATTCATCTTGATTTTTCTTTGCTTTTGAAAAAAAAAAAAACTTTTTAGGGGAAAAATGTTCAGTGTGGTGGTATTGAGGCCAGAACTGTGGGACAGTCGTGATGTAAAAATTTATAGAGATTATTTGCACACAATAAATCTGGGTCTAGGTCTGGGACAAAGGTAATACAATGAAATTTATACCTGAAGGACCCTTGAAAAGTAGTAAATATAACAAAATTATAAAAAGTTTGACCTTCATATAACAAAAAAGAAAACATTATATGCTCACTAAACTAAGATAAGATAAGATAAGATAAGATATCCACAATATTGTAGCGGTGACAAACTAAAGGTAGAACAAGTATAACCACTTGACAAGTATAACCACCAAAAATGTAATGCTACTAAAATATTAAGAGAAATTAGCCTGTGTTTTTCAAAAACAAAGGCTGAATTAAAAAGAATTTTCAGTTTTGGTTTTCATCCCTATGTGTCTGTTTTAAAATCAAATTCTAATGTGCCTCAGTGGTGGTGAACAGTACAGCAGTGTGTCCCATGAGAATGAGAAAGGCAATGTTGTGCTGACAACTCTGTTTGCTGAACAACAGCGGGGGCTGACCTGCAAACCACTATGAACAACCTGTTCTGGCTATAGCCTCGCTACTTTAAGACGTTCGGCGTCCCCAGGCTTGTTTTGACAGGGGAGACAGCGTCACAGTTTAAGCAGCTCTCTGAGAATGGCGTTCAAAGCGAGACGTGCGTTTTTAGGTTGGTGCAGGAAGTCAACAAAGGACCCGTTAGATGGACATTGTGTGTGCGTGTGTTAAAATGACATGATGAAAACTCGCAGCTTCACTGCAGAGAGAGGGAGGGGATTTTTTTAAGAAACTCAGTAAGATCATTGGCTGCGTCTCCGCCCCTGCTGTCAAGCACGGCAGGAGATCCCAGCGAAAGAGTCATTATTCATGACTGAGCGGGACAGAGACAAGCAAGGCAGTACACAGAAGACTCTGAGGAGAAGTTGAGCTGGGATGCCTAATTAGCTCTCTATATCAGAAGAGAGAGAGAGAACAAGAGAACGGAGTGGGTGGGGGAGAAGAAGACGCCATGCTCCTCCCCTCTTGTTTTGGATGACCCATTTAGGAAACACAGCGCAGCACAAAAACGCAACATCAGCTGAAACAAATACCACCTTCAACAGCCCAAGAAGCTTTTGTTGAAATGCATATTTAGACAGACGTGTGGAAAAAGGTTTGGAAAAAGGCCTCAAATTTGCATTTTTCCATATAGACGCACACAAGACACATCTGCACACTTTTTCCTGGTTGCTTCTAGGGTGGGCTAAACACAGAAGGTCTTGCCATTTATAATAACATGTTTAATAATTATGCACATTAATTAAATCATCCCATTATAATTCTCATTCATATCCTGGACAAAAGAGTGCCATAAAATGCTGCTCATGAGACTGTTACTGTGCTGTAAAGTGTTTACATTGTTTTCTTATTAATTCAGACTCATGCATCCACCTTTATTTGATTTCATGTTTAATTTAGTAACCTTTGTAAGGTGACAGATTTGAAAAAGGTTAAACATTTAGTGTTTATGATGTTCACTGTTACCTGATGTTTAATTTGACCACCTTTAACAGTGATGAGTGATAAAGTTGAAAATACTTAAAGGAAAAGATTTAGGTACTTGGATGTATTTATGTGAGTGAGTGTATGTATGTATGTATAACTTATATACTTTTTATACAGCTTAACATTGAGAAGTATTTTCACTCTGAGCTAAATATTTTCTTCTCTTTCTTCTTTTCTTTCATGTGGTCCCCTGCTGTGATTTCTGCTACTCTCGCAAATTAAAGGTAAGTGAATTACATTTTTTATTTACATATTCATGAATATGGATGTGGTTATTTCTGTATGATATACACTTATCCATCATTACATGTACTCACTTTAAATCATTGTAATTCTGCTTTGGTCATGCACTCTGATAATGATAACTAACTATATTTGCACATTTATATAAAGAAATTATAATAGTAATTTCAGTGTACAAGATCTCAAGCTTAACAAAAACATTTAAAATATTTATTTCTTTCTAACAGAGTGCGCATATAATTAAATTATGATATAAAATATTCAATATACAATAATAAAATTAAACAACTGATCATAAAATTTTAATTAAAAAAAACATAAAAGATGTGAGTTAATGTTAATAAACTTAAGGCAGAATCATGAGTCGTGAAATTACAACGAGTAACATATAAAATAAATGTAATTATCAAGCAAGTAGATGTAAAAATAAATTTTTGTTTTATTTTTTATTTATTTATTTTTGGGCCTGCAACAATAATCGGATATTCACATTCACAAGTCATCATTATACATGCTCACTTAGTCTATGAAACATGTACGTTTAGCTTTAGCTTGAGGCAGAGTCTCTGCTTTGATAACATAAATAATAATGAAACCAAATGCTCCCGGAGCTCTAACAGGGTTTAACAACAGTGTGTGAGCTCTGCTTTATTCAGTTACATGACAAAGACCTGTTTAATAAAAAAACAACAAGACAGATTAAAAGTGATATCAATTCTACATTTAATATGTTGTACTCGTTCTGAAAATGATTCCGTCCAATTATTTTACATTACATTTTGATTTTCGAAGCTCTTGTGATTTGCAAAGATCTTTCCTCTATTCACCAACTCTCTCTTCCGCTGGCCTTTAAATGGGTGTCAGGGCTGATTACAAGACATTTCAGGGTTGTCTCCCAGTGAGTCTTTTGGAGAGGCTGGAGCATTATTGAGCTGACATCTGTAGAGCTCTTTAAATGTTCTCTGAATTGGGTTTCAATGCCTGCAACTGTCTCATCTCTAATATAGCACTTCTTTAAAGAAATTTTCATTAAACCTAATAAGCTTTTACCTCCATGAAAAGTTGTCAGTTCTTTCTCTTCTTTTCAGATATTACCAAATAATATTTGAAGCGCATTGTTTTGTGTTAATGAGAATAGTCTTTCATTTTTATAAATTAGTATATATTCAAGAGTATATTCCCACTTATACCTCTTTTCATAGAGATAAAAGTAAGCTAATAGGTCAGACACATAATATTCTTAATGTGCAGAATATCATTTATTACAATATAGACATTTCATGTATGCCATTGTACCGTCCATGCTTAGAGCCACATTACTGAGATTTCTGGTGTTACATTTGTGTGCGTTTCTTGGTTTCCTGGAAATGGCAGTATTCATTAATCTTGTGAAGTGCATCAGCTGTGTGATAGTGTATATTGTTAGTGTGCTCAATTGCAGAAATCACTTTGGATTCACAACCCATTTAAGCTGAAAAGCATTGCTAACTGATGGCTAAATGAGATTTTGTAGGGAATTGAGCATTATGTTATGCTTTCGTAGGACATATGCTCTTCCTCCACACCTCCTCTTTTCAGACTTAGTTAGGTTTGTGAAGAAAATGTCTACATGTAGAATGCCACTAACAAATGCTAACAAAATATTCAAAGACAACATCAATTGCAGTAGTAGTAGTAGTAGTAGTACTAGTCAACCACAACTAATTGATTAGTGTGCTTGACTAGTTAATGTGGATTTTTCTTTTCTAATGTTGGTTTTAGCAATAATATTATGCAGTCATGATTTAGAGATAGAGTTTCTCATAGATGGTTTTTAGCATGCTGAAACTAAGGTTCCCTTTCAGTCGGTCACTCTCGACGTCAAGTCGGATGACCGACGAATTGGGACCTCGCGTATTTTTAAAGATGTCTTACCATCCGTGTGTTTCTGGGTGCGGTCGTTACCTGGCGCCGGGAGATGGTCACGATCGCTGCCTCTCGTGTCTGGGCATGAAGCACGCTGAGGTGGCTTTCGTGGATGACTCATGCTCCCATTGCGGGGGTATGACCATCTCGGAGTTGCGGACCAGACTCCGTTACCTGCAAGGGGGCGGAGTGCCCGTGCCACTGCCTAGATCTAGGGTTCCCTCTGGTGGCAGCCAAGGGGGCGCCATTTTTCTGTCAGTGGCCGGACTGGTCTTATGGTTACGGTGAGGAATTCCCCTCCGGGGACTCCCCATCCCGCCGGCACTTCGAAACCAGTGGAGCTCTCGAAAGAGCAGGCTGGACCCTCCCGGGGGGTACCACCTGTTTCTTCCGAGGCTCC
>NW_015554093.1:1703911-1716126 GCF_001515605.1 Sinocyclocheilus anshuiensis
TCTCGGTTACGTATGGTAACCCTCGTTCCCTGAAGGAGGGAACGGAGACGTCACGTCCCGTCGCCACAGCTTCTGAACCACCACTGATCGGCCGGGTCACCGGCTTGGCTCCTCAGCGAAAACCTGAATATGCGCTGCATCTGCTGCCTACTTATACTCACGCTGTGATCAGCGGCAGCTGGATGCAATAATCGCATGCCAATGTGCATTGGCTCATTTAGTTTACACTCGAAGTAGATTTGTCTCTCTAAGCGAGATCCCAATTCGTCGGTCATCCGACGTGACATCTCCGTTCCCTCCTTCAGGGAACGAGGGTTACCATACGTAACCGAGACGTTCCATTTGTTAACATTAGTTAACTACATTACTTTACATAAGCATGCAATGAAAAATACTTCTGTTAGTCTTAATGTTAATTTCAGCATTTACTAATACATTATTAAAATCAAAGGTTGTATCTGTCTGTATTGTCTAATGCACCTGAGTGCACAAGAGTGAACAGTATTTTTCTAACTAACATTAACAAAGATTAATAAATACTGTAACAAATGTATTGCTCATTGGAAATGTTAGTTAACACATAAACTAACGGTAACTAATGGGACCTTATTTTAAAATGTTACCCGTAATGTGAATGTGCATCTCTAAATTCATCCCCTGTATAGCATCACTGCAACATTAACATTGCTACAGATGTCAAAACACTATTAGTATAAATTATTGTAGTTTTGTACAATAAAAAAAAAATATAGATCATTTAAAAAAATTTAAATCTACACACTGATACAGGCATTTACACATATCTGCCTTTTCTTGGCATCGTGTTGCATCTCAGATTGTTGACTCGTGCAATAAACAGTGTATATTAAAGATGAAATGTCAAATTTAAAACTTTTCAGCTTTTAAAATGAAGAATACTGTATTCTGTTCCATGTGGTTGCACACCATCACAACTACTTTTGAACATAAGATGCATCCTATGTGAATGCCCCTTAAAGAGATACAGTACAGTCGTTCACCCAAAAATTAAAATTCAGTCATAATATACACACCTTCATGTCATTCCAAACCTGTTTGTTTCTTTTTCTGTGGAACACAAAAGAATATATTTTGAAGAATGTTTGTAACCTAACAGTAAAAAAAGAACAAGAAAAGACAGAGTAATTTCTCAAAATCATCTTCTATGTTCCACACAGTCATATAGGTTTGGAACATTGTGAGGGTTAGTAAATGATTCCTTTTATTTCTGTTTGAACTGTCCCTTTAAGAAATGCTTCTGAATAGAGGATACAATGGTAAAGCAGCCAAATTATACAGACTTATACAGAAAGACTAGTCAAATACCGTGTGACTAAAAATATTATGAAAATACGTATATTTGCAAATCCCTAGTACTTATCAGTCAAACTTCTTTGGCAGCTTGGCATCTCCTGAATGACTTAAATCTGTTATACATGAACCTCATGAATACATGAGGTGTTAGAGTTAATTTTCACCTTTTTTTAAACATATGTGATTTGTTTATTTATTTATTTAAAAAGAAAAGGTGTTTATAATCTTCACATCAATTAATCAGCTCCCTTTCCTGGTCTTTATAATAAAATAATGCATGTTCTGTCTGTCCTTTCATTGCACATGGAGTTCTAACGGGTTTGTGACTGTGTTATGAATTGAGGGTGGGGGGTTCTGGTGCACATACAGAGCCCTAGTGGGAATGCACTGATTTGTTTATCGAAGCTGCCAACAAAAATAGGACACCCTGGATCTTGAGATTTAATAAGTTATATTGCTTACAGTTCTGCAGCAAAGCAGCACATCAGAAACCTCAAGAGGCCCAAATGTTTACAGTAGCATTTACTCATTCCTGGTAGATATGCGAGTTATACAGTTTAATCTGACCCCTCTTTTCACTTTTTAGCAAGCTTTTCCTTGATTCCATAGCAAAATATTTGTATTTTTGTAACTAAATGCGAGGCAGATATCCTCATGTGAGCTTGCAGCTAAATACGAGTGACAGAGTTGACAGCTGCGGTGTTGACACATTTCTTTTTGCAAAGCATCAATGAGCCAGACAAGTTGTTTTTTTTTTTTTTTTTTTTAAACCTTATTGTCTAAGGTGAAGCTTACAGGTGTCGCACTGCCTCCGATACAAAAATAATGAATGAACACTATACATTTGATATCACCTCATAAAGAAAACACCTCAGTAAACAAGGTAGAGCTTGTATTTTCTCACTGATGTTTCCCGGTAAGTGTAAAGTGTGTAATTTTGGAACCACTAGCATAATCAAATGAAATAATAATAATAATAATTCATTACATTTATATAGCGCTTTTCTAGGCACTCAAAGCGCTTTACATTGTCAGGGGGTATCTTCTCATCCACCACCAGTGTGCAGCATCCACCTGGATGATGCGACGGCAGCCATAGTGCGCCAGAACGCCCACCACACACCAGCTTATTGGTGGAGAGGAGTCAGAGTGATGAAGCCAATCAGTAGATATGGGGATGGTTAGGAGGCCATGATGATCAGAGGCCAATGGGCAAATTTGGCCAGGATGCCGAGGTCACACCTCTGCTCTTTTCGAAAGACATCCTGGGATTTTTAATGACCACGGAGAGTCAGGACCTCGGTTTAACGTGTCATCCGAAGGACGGTGCTTGTTGACAGTATAGTGTCCCCGTCACTATACTGGGGCGTTAGGACCCACACAGACCACAGGGTGAGCACCCCCTGCTGGCCTCACTACCACCTCTTCCAGCAGCAACCTAGTTTAGGAGGTCTCCCATCCAGGTACTGACCAGGCTCAGCCCTGCTTAGCTTCAGTGGGTAGCCAGTCTTGGGACTTTCAAACCGATTTAGCCCAAATAGGTATAGATAGCCACACCCCCAACTCATGCCATTGGTTGAGTTAGTGTTGCTGGTCAGAATAGTGGAGATGGTCCTCACTGCAGAACACAAGATCCAGGGGGTGTGGTTTTAGTGCCACAGAGACGCAGAGTTAATATTGCTTGAGGGAACCAACTTAGACATATATAGTTTCCTTTCCTTTGAGTATAAAACCTGAAATTGACGCATTATAGCATCCAAAAAATGGACATACTGCACCTTTAACTGATGGAAAGCCAGCTGAGATGTCACATTAGTATAAATGGTAAACCATCTTTAACTCAGAATTATCCAACAGTTTTAAATATCAAATTGGACGCCTGCAACTTCATAAATGCCTGTCAGAGGGAAGTCCAGTCCCTCGCCGAAGCGACTTACACTGTTAGTAATTCAATGCCAGGTTTCCGCAATTACAGGAAATTGCTAATATTTCAGAGCTAGGCAGTTAGCCTGACTGCAGGGTACAAGTCTTCATTTGATTTCCATCCACACTGTTGACTTAAAACCCCATTTAGATTTGATTAACCAAGATAATACGGTAATCTAGAGAAGTTCTTAGATAAAACACTAATGTTCAGGTGAAAGAAAGTTTTGTTAATTTGTTTGCTTCCTTTGTGATTAGACATCAAAAAATGCCTACAGAAAAAAAAAGTTAATATTTTTTCATATTTATTCTTTCAAATGTCATGTAGCTTATTTATGGTTATGGCTGAGAGCCCAGAGTGATATTGGTCCACACTATCAAATGAATTTCATCTGCAGCTTTGGAAAACAACCCATAAAAAATGTATTCCAGGACTTTGGTTTCAATTAAATCTTGCATGCCCGGCTTTTTCAGATTGCTTTTTCATACTGTAAATAGCATTGTCGCTATTAACATGTCCCACAATAATGCTAACAGGACTTATTTAGTATTTATATCCTATTTGGTTGTTCTCGGTTGATCCCTAGTCTTATTTTAATTTCACTGCAGCATATAATATTTGCTGCTCCTATTTGAAATATGCAGGATGTTCTTAACCCGCAGAGCTTGCTTATCAAGTCTCAAGGTCTACTTCCACACTGTGGGAAAATAAGTGTAAATCCGGTGTGGTTTATCCTGCGTAATGTAGGAGGTTAATACACCCTGGCACCCGTGGAATGGTTTTGTAGGAGAGAAGCAAATATTGTTGCAAAACATGTGAGTGGCTGCAAAGAATGCCAAGTAGACTGCGTCGGTTTCTTTGCAGATTTTGCATTGTGACTGCTAGAAATAACGTCTGCCCTGTTTTTTTTAATATATATATATATATATATATAGTATTGTTACCGCAATATTTGTTCATGCCAACAGAAAGTTAAATCTGATATAAACTAATTGTATATGGTTCTATTTTTCTGCACCACTGAGACAAGAGAGACCTTAACTTGGTTTCTGTAGGAGTGCTCCAAGTTATTTGAGATGTCAGAAGTGTCTGGGTTTGGCTGAATGCATGGACTTAATGAACCGCAAATGATGGGTGTTCACATTTACCTTGATGAGCGCAGTGCCCTGATTGGCAAGCAAGCTTATCCAAAAGGTTAATCACTCTCCAAACGCTAAAGATGAGTACGAGTCTCTTATGCTCCCAAAGTAAAATAAATGTTTTCTGTTTGAATATAGTATTTTAAGATGTAATTTATTCTTGTGCTGGCAAAGCTGAGTTTTCAGTGTCATTACTCCAGTTTTAAGTGTCACGTGATCCTTCAGAAATCATTCTAATACGCTAATTTGGTGATCAAGAAACATTTCTTATTATTATCAATGTTATCACAATTGTGATGCTTAATATTTTTATGAAAACTGTGATACACTACCATTCAAAAGTTTTATTAAGCAATGATGCATTCAATTGATCAAAAGTGACAGTTAAGACATTTATGTTTATATTATTTGAAATAAATGCTTTTCTTTTGAGCTTTCTTTTCCCCAAAAAATCCTGAAGAAAATGTATCACAGTTTCTACAAAAATATTTAGCAATTTTCAACTGCTGAACTAGATGGATCGTTCTGGCAATATTATTGCAGCTAAAAAAAAGTGCAAAGCAGTTGAACTGAATCCATAGAAGAAGAAAAAAAACTTGGGATGCATCTAACAAAAATGTTCTAGTCGTCCCAAAAGCGGCAGCTGGTTTGTTTTTGGCATACAGTCCACATCCAGAGAGGAAAGATTAATTTATCTTTTATTATTTTCTTTTCCCCCCTTAATTACTTTCTATTCTATTATTAGAATCCTTTTATACCGCAACAAAAACTAATATGCTGAAGAAAACATTCAGTTTTGATGTGAAATGTTAATATACATGCAGTAAACAACAACAATTCAAATTAAAATGCCATGAAGCCAAGTATATTTGGAAATTTAACAGCAATATCAAGCATTAAAGCAAACATTCAGAAATAGGGGGGAAAATACAAAAGTAACTTTATTTGTTAGTTTGACTGAGTAGGTACCTTATCTATCTATCTATCTATCTATCTATCTATCTATCTATCTATCTATCCGTCTGTCTGTCTGTCTATTTAAAAAAGAAAGTTTAACATGAATGTTAACAAAAGAAGCAAACCTTAAAGGATCAAATATTTTGATTTTATGATTACACAAACCTGTGGTTGGATAAAATTGTTCATTTGAAGTACGTAGTAGTCTACCTCTACTAGCACAAAGACAATGGAAAATGAGCTAATTCTTTCATTATTATTCTGTGCTGTACGCTTGCTGCAGTAATGCTCATTCACACATTACTGCAGCATCACTTCATAACTTATATCTCTGGAGCATTGTGTAGTTTTCCTCATCTTTTGGCCACTTTCATGTGTCTGTATAGACTGCTGACTTTGCCAGAACTGTGAGGAATCTCAGGTCCAGAAGGACTGAGCCTGTACACACATGATCCAGTGGACATGATTCCAATATCCCTCTGTCTGTGGGCATCTGGGAACACAGAGCAAATAACTGCACTGCTCCTAACTCACTTCCCTTTAGCCTCCATACACAGAGCTTATCTAATCACAGCATCTCACAGGAGCTCTCAGTGAAATCCAATCCCAACGCTTTATTGGAGATTGTTGTTTGCCTTGTTGAAAAGAAGAAACGTGTAAAACCCGTTTTGAAGCTGCATGAAAAGAGCGAGAATAAATCATTTTGTTCAACTGTTCATTGGGGAGGTGATGTAGCCAAACATGTTTTTGTTTAGTTTTTTTCATTTATTTTTGTTATTATGTGTTTGCTTTATATCCCACAGGGTTTCGAGTTGTGATATTACCATAAGAAAACTCTGTGGAATTTTTTTTTAATCTGAGAAGCAAAAGAAAAGATGGATCATGCAGTTTAAAATTTCATCAGGAATAGATTAAACACCATTTGAAAGTTTAGTCTATTAAATATATATATATATATATATATATATATACACAATGGACTAAAGAGGAAAAATATTTGTGTACATGTGTGTTTTCAAAATAATAAAAACAAGTAATTTTTTACATATCAGTAATGTTTTATTTCCCCCTCAGTTTAGTCACTCTCATGTTCTTTCTTTAAGTAGGTCAGGCATAATACCTTAAAATTTGTATTTGCATTTTTGATGTATTTCTGTACATATTTCCTGCTTTTTGTTTATTGCATTTTAAATAGCCCAAAGCAAATAATATTTTGTCATAACAATTAAGTTTTGAGAGAGAATTGTTATTATATTCTAAGCTAAATCATTCTAAATGTATTCAGAAGCCTTTGTGTGTGCTGAATTTATAACATGTATCTTATGTTTATGTATTTATATCTGTTCTGGGAGAGGTCCACTGGATACCGCTGGTACGCTCTTTAAAGAGGGCCCAGTGCGTTCCGTGGGTCGCTCCACTGGATCGGATGTGCAAGAGGAGTGATGGTCCCCAGAGGGTTGGTTCCCTGCGGGGTTTGCCATAACTGTAACTCTCAAACCGCCCGCGTTACTGCTGGAAGTGGTTCTCATCTGTCCGCCAGAACGAGCCCCAGATCGCGGCAGTGGCAACGGGACTCCGCCCCCTTGCGAGTAGCGGAGCCTGGTTCGCAGCTCCGAGATGGTCATGTTCCCGCAATGAGAACATGACTCATCCACGAAGGCCACCTCAGCATGCTTGATGCCCAGACACGTGAGGCAGCGATCGTGACCATCACCCGGTGCCAGGTAACGACCGCACCCAGAAACGCACGGGTGAAACGGCATCCTTATAAGGACGATCCGTCATCTTTATAAATACGCACCCGTGTAGCTCTTTTAGAGAAATTTGCTCTTTAGGAAATGCTCTTTTAGTGCTGAGGCGCACAGGGGAGATGGCTGCTTGCAACACGGCAGGGGTAGTACAGCCTGAAGTGCGCAACCCACTCGACACTGGAACGACAACCGCTGAAGCGCTGTCTCGCCAACACAAGAAGCTTCCGAGAGCGTGCTGAACTCGTAGTTCTCAAACAGACACAGTTGAGCAGAACGACGTTGTCGCTCGGCTCCGAAGTGAAAAGCTGGTATGCATTGCACCTGCTGCCTTATTATACTCACGCTGTGATCAGCGGCAGCTGGATGCAATAATTGCATGCCAATGTGCATTGGCTCATTTAGTTTACACTCAAGTAGATTGGTCTATCGAAGCGATATCCCAATTCATCGGTCACCGACGTGACTCGGAGTGACCGACTGAAAGGGAACTAACGTTATAGTTCTGCTAATCAGCTGGGGGCCCGCTATTGTCTAGAAATGTGTCGATTATTACAGAATGTCTGTCATTTTTATTACTTTGAGTCATGATAAAGGATGGAGCAATATGTTGGTTTACAAACTGCAGTGCTTTATCAGTACTCTATATCTGTGTTCAACTAACACATATACCATTATTGTTTGGGTCTTTACTACCAATCTGTGGGTCCGGTTCGCTAACATAAGTGTAAAACAACTTTTTCCCCTCTGATTCTTTATTTTTAGAACAGAGTGGAGCACTATCATTAAGCCGTAATCCAGTAATGATGATGAGCGTTCCGTTTCCGACATGTGTGCAGTAGACCCATCACAACAGACTGGGTTATCGGACCAATCAGAGCAGAGTAGCCTCATGCGAAGGAGGGGTTTGGAAAGATGAGACAAATTGTTTGAGTCACTGAGAAATAATGTAAAATTAAATGCATATTATAAGAAAATTAAAGTGTTTTTTGCCCTTGCATGCACATAAACCTGTTGTTGGGGACTCCCAAAACCATATTATGAACCTTTCAAATAGCATAATAGGAGCACTTTAACAAACATACACAGTAAATGCTCATGGTTAGTTAATGCATTAATTAATGTTAACTAATGGGACCTTACTGCAAAGTGTTACCAAATATTCTTATTGTGCATTATTTAAAATCAAGCTGTACTGTAATTTTATAAAATCGTGCAAAAATTGTGAAATCAGTTATGTGTTTGTCATACATAAAGGCTAGCTATAAAATTAGCCTTTGCAAAACAAAGAAGACAGCTGTTTTACTGCAAGAATGTTTGATATGTCATTTCCATCACTGTCATTTTTACCACCAAAAAAACAAAACAAAACACAATACATCATTTGAGATGTGGTGGAAATGACACTCCAGCTTTCATGATGTTCAGAATAAATGACAGAATGGGTGTAAAGTGTGAAATTTTAAGAGAGTTGCATGTCACATCAACTGTAAATGCAACTTCTCCATCAATATATCATCCATCCTCATTAACATTTATATTAGTCTGTTCATATTTTCAGCCTGTTTTCTCTATGGGAAAAAAACTAAAAGTGGCATTTTATGGCATTTCTGTTCAGAATATTTTTGAGTGGATGAATTTACAGCGCATCCCTAATATTATTGCAAAACATTACATGTTTTTAAGCCCCCTCTTAATAAACAAAGATGTGTTTTAATAGCCACTGAGTGTGGGTGTCACAGGATGTGCCGTTCTCAGCTGCCCTAACGTTTTCTGACTCAACCAGTTGGCTCCAGATCCTTTGACCTCACCCCAGGCCCTTCCGCTGGCTTTCAAATTAGTTTCAAAATTAGTATGCTATTTTTTCCACCTGAGCTATTTTTGCCTCCTGTTATGTTTTTGTCAGGTCTCATTGTTCCCTCGGGGAACAATTTCTTCAGCTGTAAAAGGCTCGTCCCCTGGGGCTGTTTTTTCAAGCTTCTATTGGTCAGAGAACACACTAAACTGTTGGAATGTCCACTGACGTGCGACGAATTTGCAGCCAAGGGTTTATCGTGGCTTAAAAGAACAGAACAGCGGAACTGCAGAACATGCAGCCATGCTTAGCCCGAGCCATCGGTTATTGCCGGGTATCTCTCTGAGGCTGCAATTCGATGGAGAAAGAGGACTAGAAAAACGGTCTTGCTGCAAAGAGAGAAATACTACAGCAAGTGCTTGCCACAAAAAGCTCTTCTGTGCCGCCCGTCCTCCCCTGGATGGGAGAACCAATTTAGAGCCCGAGCCATTTTTCACCATGCTCAGATGAAACAATCTTGCTTTTTACCCATGACTGGAGTGTGCTTCAAAATGGCTAAAGATGAAAATGGCAGGTTTCACATGGGCACTCTGCCCTACTTCCTAACAGCAGCCCATGTGAAATACGCTTCTACGACGATTGCGGCTCCATTCCTCCAGGTTGCCGCACGGCCAAGAGCAGCAGCCTGCTGCTAGCATGACAAAATGCATTAGCACACCATGAAGAACGCATTACTCCAAACAGCTTAGGTTTTGTTCACTCTGCCATAGTAATGACTTAAGACATATGAGAGTAGTTAGTCATTGTGGAAGAGACTCTGTTCCTGCCCATCAACATCTTGTCGCTTTGCTAAACCAATAAGCCGCGTCCAAAACCGCTCACTCGTCCCCTCATTCACCATTAAAAATATAGTGAATGCCACATGTGCATGACAAAATGTGTGAATTAAGACAGGCATAGACACTACTGCACTTTATGTATGACATTACAGTCACTTAGTCAAAGCTCAATGTAATGTTTGTGTTTGAAAGAAGTCTAAAATCTATTTAAAATAGCTGTTTTCTATTTTAATATTTTTCAAAGCTGAATTTTCAGCAGCCATTGCTCCAGTTATCAGTGTCACTTGATCCTGCAGAAATCATTCTAACAATATATACATATGCACTCTAACGTAATATATATATGCATATTTCAAACTCCATATATGCTTTTTTGTCTCAATAAAACTTTATGGCAAGGACAAACAAAACAATCTGGTATTGTAGATTTGTCAAGTTTTTATTGCTGGATAAAGTGCATAAATAATTGGATTGCTTGTTATACTACAAAAAAAGACTATGTATACTAAAGTATACTATGAAGGAGGATAAGGGTAAGGATAGGGTAAACCTACACAGATGTATTGACTACACTATAAATAATTCAAAGAAAGAGTGATGATGCACAAGATTTTTGCTAAAATATTTATATATATTTTTTTTTAAAGAAAGCAAGAATTAAGTGAAAACACTAAAGGCAACAATGTAACAAATTGTAACTATCCTCAGTATATTAGCCAATTTTATTTTCATTGTTTTTTTTAGAGATAAATATATTTTCAATTAGAAACAACTTTCATTTGTCTTCATATTTATCTGGCAGTTTTAAAAGCTAATTTGTTTCAATAGAAGAGGACTCCATACAAATGTAAAGATGTTTTTTTTAATACACAAACCTCAATAACGGCAAAAAATAAATTAATAAATAAAATAAGTAAATAATAAAAAAAAAAAAATAATTAAAGCAAAAGATTAGCTAATTTTAGGGAAAATCACTTAGTCTAACATGTGTTTCAATGTAGATTCAAAATGGTTCACATTTCCTTTGAACGGTAACTCAAAAAACACTGATCTCTGCCACGGTTTCACGAGTCTTTTCTTTTTCTTTTCATGCATTAAAAGAAATTGCACTGCATTCTCCTCTTTCTGCCTTTCTTCTTTCCTTCCTGTACCACAGTGTGCCAGGATTTGCGTAGTCTTTGTATTAACAGGCTGTCCTGTCTTGAAATTAATTGGTGACATAAATGTCACAGAATGCCACCAGCATAAAAATCAGTCCAGTGTTTTTGAATCCCGGCACAGCATGGCACACATATGCTACGGTACTGGGGCAAATTTGATGTGATGCACGTCTGCTCCTTTAAAGGACACACAATACCACATCATGTGTGACAGGAAGCCAAGCACACAAAAACAAAATTTACTCAAAGATGAAATACATACAGTTGCAGGAAAAATACGTGAACACTTTACCTTTACCCGAATTTCAGCATAAAATGTGATCTGATCTAATCTTCAAACTACATGTACAATAATACAAATCTTTACTGAACGTACTGTATCAATGTTCACTGTGCAGGGTAGAAAAAGTATGTGAACCCTTAAATTTAATAACAGTTTGATCCAGCTTTGGCAGCAGTAACCTCCAGATGGATCCTGTAATTGTGGATCAGACCCGCACAACGGTCAGGAGGGATTTTGCACCTTTCGGTTCTGCAATATTCTTGATGTTTGGTGCGAATCGCCCTCTTGGGGTCATGCCAAAGCATCTCATTCGGGTTGAGGTCAGCACTCTGACGTGGCCACTCCAGAAGGCGCATTTTCCTTTTGTTGAATCTGATTTACTCCTGTGCTTTGGGTCACTGTCCTGTTGCATCACTCAGTCTCAGTTGAGCTTCAAATGGCAGACAGACGACCTTACATTCTCCAGCAAAATGTCTTGATTATCTCTCTAACATACTTTACAGCCAGCTTGAGGTTGTGATGTTGGTACTGTGTGCTTATATTGTTTTCCTTTACTGTCATCTGTCCACAGAACATTTTGCCAATGGCGCTGAGGAACATCCAAGTGTTCTATTGCGAACTAGTCATGGCATCTTGCACAAACAGATGTTTTTCTACTATTTGATGTAGTCATAATGTGTTTCTTTGCACTATGCCCGCTTCCGTCTAGACATCAGTCCCATGCCGCACTGCCATTTCAACAGAAAGCAACAGTCGCGTTCCGGAATTAAAAACACCATTAATTTTCTCCATAGGGAAAATGATTTTTAACAATAACTGTTAAACCTTTAAAGAAAGACCAATTTTGAGATCCGAGGTTATTAATCAATTGTATATGCTTTTGTTTTGTTCACATTAATTCACCTTTAAAAAAAAAAAAAAAGAAATAAAAAATAATAATAATAGCAGAATTTGTGGTGAAAAACTATATTACTCATGAAGCTGTGCGAAAAAAAATCCACCAATTAGAGAGCCGCAGCAAGCAAAGCGCACCAAAAG
>NW_015554093.1:1716144-1744963 GCF_001515605.1 Sinocyclocheilus anshuiensis
TATATATATTACATGATTTGGCGATTAATTAATCTAATTAATCTCATATTAAATTTGGCTGTGATAATACCCCCAAAAGATCATTTTAAAGCCATTTTTCTGTTAAATAAGAAAAATGTAGAAAAACTCAATGTTGACCAATGTGCTGTAAGGGAGCGCGGGGCACAAAGTAACGCGGGGTTAGTTGCAACATACATGGTTTGAATATTTCGACACATGCTAGCATAACAAAATTTATGGTATTTACTAGTTGCCATATCAACACTTATAGAGAAAAAAACTGCGCCAAAATTAAAAAATCTTTTGAAGATATCGCTGAACATTTATTTTACCATAGTAAAAGTAAATTTCTGGCTTAAGTACATTTCTCATCTCAGTTTTTAGTATTCATTTAAAATGAGGCAAATCTGCTATTATTTTAATCTCCAATCTGTTATTTATCAGTTTAGATAGCTTTTTAAAGCTTCGCTAACTAGCAGAAGACACTAATCAATTTTAAATTCCAGTTGCGCAGATGGGGCACATTGTAACACTGCATTACAATGTGCTATTCTATGACATTAGCGATGTAATTTACACTATTTACGTTAATGTATTTTAATGAGAAACAACGAGAAACAGGTGAATAAAAACTGACTGTCAATGTTTAATGCTCAGAAGTGTATTATTTCAAGAAATGTAAAGAATTTTTGCTAATTTATATGGGCCATCCCAAGCATGGTTGCAATTTGTTCATTTTTTAATTTTTTTTTTTTTTTTTTTTACTAAATTTTAAAAAGTTAGTAATTTTATTTTATTGACAAAATATTTTAGTTTGTCTTGTACATTTTTTTTTTCATTAGAGCAGATAATATTTTAAGCTGTCATATGGTCATGTTACAATGTGCCCCTCAGATGTTACAATGTACCCCACCTACGGGGCATGTTGTCACATTTCACTTCCATTTTTTGAGGGTAAATAAAGAAAAATGTATACACTGTAATTATGAAACAAAGCAACGTATTTGTACTAGACAAGTGTAAAATTACTGAGGATAAAAAAATTATACTGTGAACCCCATGTGGATTTACACAAACTGAGAAAGTCAAAAAGTGTTACATTGTGCACCTGCTGAATAAAACGCAAATTCAAGTAAATGCAATTTCAAGTTTCATTTAAAATAACCTAAAGATGGAGCCAGTCTAAGATATAGAGGTAAATTATTTCAGCACTTCGGAGCAGCTACTGCAAATGCCCGGTCACCACTCAATTTCAATCAAGATTCAACATAAAATTTATTACACAAACATTTAGGCTACAATGGTCTAAAGTAAACTATGGAACATAAAAGAAGATAATCTGAGAAACATCTCAGTATTTTTTGTTCAAACAATAAAAGTCACTGGTAACCCAATCAGCTTGGTTACCAACATTCTTTTTCTTCTGGTTACCAACATTTTGCATTATTTTCTTTTATGTTCCATAAAAGAAAGTAAGTGATACAGGTTTGAAATGACATGAGGATGAGTTAATGATGTCTTTTTGGGTGAACTATCATTTTAATTGCTTATTTATTTTTATTTTTATTTTATTTTATTTTATTATTATTTATTTTGTTCACGAAATGATACTCTAAATAAGAAACTAAAACTGCCAGAAGGTGGCGGTAAATGTCTTTATGAGTCATTCAGTCTCTATTTATAAGTCATTGAGTCATTCATTCATTCGATTCATTCAGCGGCTGATTCATTCAGGAATGAAGTAAATGGCTGTCTCTATGAATGGGCCATTGAATCATTGATTCACCTGATTTGTTCAAAACACGGATTCATTTAGAAATGAATCACCACTGTGTTGCTCGGAGACACACAACAGCTCTGCTGTGGCTTTAATAAGCAATATTTTCGTTGGCAAAACTGAGAAAAAACAGACATTATGGTAGTCTATCTAAAATATAACACATTCTTAACTTCTTATTTACTGAACTGTTGCATAAAATCACATTTGCACTTGTGCTATTTGGGACAAAAACAACACTCGTGTGATATTGCTCTTGCTGATCGTGTGATATCCCTTATGATATGATATAAATATGAGACAAAAACTCATACAAGGGCATTTTCCCCCTAGTATCTTAAATTTTAAGGGCATATAACTGCATTTTATAGACTACATGACGCAGTGAGTTGCTGCCCTGCATCATGTTTGTCAACAGTCAACTGAAAGTGAAAGTGACGTGACATGAATGTGTCCCATACGTGGAATTTGTGCTCTGCATTTTTCCCATCCAAGTGCACACACACACCCGGAGCAGAGGGCAGCCATTTTTGCTGCGGAGCCCGGGGAGAAGTTGGGAGTTCTGTGCTCAAGGGTCTTTTGACTGAATTTCATACTTTTTTCTTTCTTCAGATGTAAGTTTGCAATAGCTGTGATTCGCCTTGTAGATGTCTGGCTTGGTTCATGGTTTATAATGCTTTAAAGAAGACTTTTTTTAAATCCCTATGGGAAAAATGAATGGGAAAAAAATACTTCTGAAAAAGTGGGCGGGCACTATTACACTCTATTGACCGCAGTGTAAGATGTGACCAACCACAACAGCATATGCTAAATCAATTGCAAACATATAAGGGGTTCGTAAAGAGTGAAAACACACAAGCTTGCTTTTTTGAGAGCTTGTGGAGACTTCAAGTGGAACATGGGTTGGTTCAGGGGACATGAGTCACGTCTAAATCCCACGGATGAGAACGCGGTTGAAGAGATGGGATCAAAGCGCTTTAAGAGGATCCTAAAGAAAAATACAATCTTCACAGGTCTGCTCTCATAACATCTTCCAGATTGCATTTAGACCTGGATAGTTGGATAACTCTTAATAGATCTCATGCCGGTCAAATGAGATGCTGAAAGTTTATGACATTTTAAGTTTGAGGGATGATTTACAAAACAGATGTGACACTTATAAATCAAACCAGTGTCTTGTTCTCGAACCACACACAGTCTGGTTCAATGCAAAAGATGCTAATCAGCATGCGGAAAGCTGAATTAAATTTCATTTATTATGTTTGTTTACATTTTCTATCGATCACGGCATCAAATTACGGACAAAATCATTATAACGAAGCGTATATCCTGACAAGCAGTGTAATCGAGCATATTTTTTACATTTGAAAGGTGTCTGGATTGCAGAGGGGGGCGCATTTGCATCCTTACTTGATTTGTGTAATTCCTTTAGTGACTTGAGCGCTGAAACAATGCAGACAGTGTGTGCAAATGACATGGTTTAATGTGAATTATACACACACAACATGATCCTGGATCAAGAACATTGAAATCAAGCAACAAATGCCCTCTGATCTGAGGGTAAGGGTTAGGACTGTGACTGGCTGATAGGGATGTTTTTCCAGGAACATGTCCTACTTATCCACATTGTGTGGGCTTGCACACTGGGAGAATCCACAAATATATTCCCGGCGTTTTGCATAACCGCAGGCCATTGTTTCCACCATTAATGTTTAGCATCTCTTTGAAGAGCAAAGTGAATGTACTGTCTCCTGCAAGGGTTTGATAAGTTCCTGCTTCTTGCCACTGCAGGTGGAGACGTGCTGGGCTGTGAATCACAATAGGATTGAGCTCGTCGCAGTGAGTGAAGACAGAGGATCTCGATTAACAAGTGTCCTCTCTGTCAGCAGTCTTCAGCTCTGCTGGGATGAAGGGAAGTGGATCTGCGCGCTGACTAGCACCTCAAGGGCTCTGGGACCTCAGTTGTCTGCATGAGGTTAGATATGATGAGGACACAGTCATCATGTTAAAAAGCTCATGACTACACATCTACTTTAAGAGCACTAGTGAAGCGTGAATGCTCAAACGCAACACATTTACAGAGTAATGTGAAAATTTACGGAAAAGCATGTCCAGGATGGATGAAGACTGTATGAAGTTTGTGAGGAGGATAAGAGTAAAATAGGACAAAAGTGCATACTATGTACTTTACTAACAGCAATGGCTCATGGAAAAATGACTGGTTCAACAAAATAGAGAGTATATGCTATTGCGTTGACAATTTTTTGAGAAATCAAATTTTAAGTATAGTCTATCTATCTATCTATCTATCTATCTATCTATCTATCCACATATGTGACTTTAATTTTAAATGTATTGCATAAAAGTACTGGTCATAGAATCATTAGTGTTCAACAGATAATGGAATCTTTCAGAAGAAATCTGATCGGAATAAGAATCGTACAATTCCTTACCTCTTGCCAATTTCACAATATGATCAAACTTCCATATCACACAATAATGCCAAACGTGTCAGGTATGATTTAAGATTTTAGCAATTGAAATGACAGGCTGTTTAATTTGGTTTGCTATGGGTAATGACTTCTCTGATTTACATTGCTGCAGAATTCCTTCTTTCTGTCACTAGTGTACATGGAAATAAGATGGAGTTGCTATTTCTAATTAGCCTCTCTCATTTAAAGTGAATTAAATCAGGCATTGGTGCATAGGCTGGCTTTGCATTCCCATCACTCCGCCCTCTCCTGCTTGGGCTCTGGTGTAACAGCAGCTATCCTAATCTTATCCATATTTATAAAATTGTGGACTGGTCTCAGATTATAACTAAAGGCTAACATCCCCAATACCACAGTGTCAGTAGCCTCAGCGTGTGGAGTTGGGATATGAGCTGGGATATGATATCCACAGCTGCAGTGCAGGAGCGCACAACAGCTGGCTCTGCAATTACCCAACAGTAATTGCCTCCGGGTAATCTGCACAGTAGAGCTTCTTTGTGATGGGCCGTGATTGGTGCAGACATGCAGCAGGTTAACATCTCATGATGCTTTCAAATTTGATGGAATTTCACAACATGCAAGCAAATCACGACTCGCGTTTGATTTTTAACAGATATGGTTGAGAAAATTAGAAGACAGTTTGAGACTAAGGGTGCATTTACACAACACCATTTTCAACAGAAAACTTTTTATGCGTTTTAGCCATTTACATGACAACGGCGCTTTGGGGGCCTGAGAACACAAACTTTTGAAAATGGGTTTCAGTTTTTGAAAACGATACCGTTATTGACTCTCTGTAAACTACAGAAACACAAAATTGTGAAAACAGTGACGTCATGCACATGTGTATTTTGGTTTCAGTCTATAGGCATATGTGCGTATACAGTATGCGCAGTGTTTCAGTGACATCGCTAACTACTGGCCTGGTATGCAAAACATATCGTTTTTAGTTAGTTTTGAGTTCGCTATTTTAGTACTTTAGTTATAGCCTAAAAACATACCCTACATACCCTAAAAAGTATGCAAAATGTGTTTTAAGATGTAAAAAAAGAATAGCATTTTAAATAAACTTTAATAGTTTAATGATTATACATTAATAAATAATATCAAATTAATAAATAATTAAAATAATAAATAACTGATCACATCTTGATTTTTTCAAGTGTTTATAAATAGTTAATTAATGTTGTAATGAAATGAAAATGTAAAGAAAAAAATAAAATAAAATAAAATAAGTGAAAAAAGGTAACATCTTGATTTTTCCAAGTCTTGATTGACAATAAATGAGTATGTTTAAAATAAAATAGAATAATAAAATAAAATAAATTAATTGATAAAAAATAGGGAATTAGGCATTTGTTTCTTGTGCCAAGTGTAAGGTAAACAGTATTTCAGGAAACTGTAAACATCAAATGGAACAGACAGATGAATTTACACTGCATTAAAAAATCGAAACAAAGAGAGGGAACTTTGCCTCCACAATTCAGAAGTCAACTGCATGCCACTGCTTTTGAAGATATCTATTGAACACTAGAGAAACGTAACTTATGATTTGTTGAACGCCATCTCTCGGATACTTTCAGGCTATCCTCCGCACTCAAATGACGTTTGACAAAGTAAGCTGCCTGCTGTGAAGAACATCACATTGTGTGAATATGAATGAGCATGTGAGCATTTGTGTGCGCCTGCCGCTCATCGCCTTATGACAGCTTTCTTCTTAGTCCAAACTGTTGCTGCCTGTTCTGAATCAAAGACTTGTCCTTTTGCATTCTTTATTTGATCCATCTTATCAGACTGCCTCTCACAAAGAACCAGTCGTTTTAAAGACATAAAACCTTACATCTTTATCAGAGAAACAACAGTCGAAAAGAAAAAAACTTGAACATGTGAGATATAGCTTCCGGCTAACATCTCGAAACCTTATTTTCAGGGGTAGTTTACTTTCAGTTCATCAATGAAGGCTTGTTAATTGGATTATAAATTACAGCAGGCAAATGAAAGAGATGAATTATGCCGCAGCTGATATGATGATGCAGCGATATGTGTTTTTTAGGGCAGAGCAGAGGGGTTTGAATTATTGTTTGAGCAATAAGCCCCCCAATTCCAGATAATGGTGGATTATGGTCTCTAAGAGGGAAAGAGAGTAAATGAGTGAGAATGGCCTCTAAGAGGGCTATTCTATAGTCAGTGGATATTCACAGCTTAGACCAGGATGTGTTCTTTGATGAAATATTGAAATATAATACACTTGTAAAGGGTCACAACATTTAGCTATTTTCCTTGAGGTCCACTTATAATGCCAGTAAAGTTTTTTTGCACCAAAACTCATAATTTATTAATGCACAGCCATCTTCCACCCTCTCTCTAAACATCTGAATAAATGTCCAGTTTTGGTGCAGCTTCTCCTTTAAGACTAAAGCAAATGGCCACTGTTCTGACATTTTTGCATTCAAATTGCATATCAATGCATTTTCGGAAAATCTGTTTGGTGTATAATGGCAACTGGTTGAAAATGTCTGAGCCAGAGTCTGACCCTGAACCAGGTCCGCCAACACGAAGAATACAAATTTCATGACATGAATCTTGCAATATTACTGAAGCTAAAACTGAAAAGGGCCTACTAACCTTAGTCTCTGTATCAGCCATGCCCAAAGCTTGTGTTTTAAAGTTCACCAACAAATTCCTTGAGCAATCTCTATATTCTGCTTTGTTTTCAGAATTATGAATATTTCAGAAATACTCTGCACTTATTACTTCTGGATGGAGGGAAAATTTGACCGCAAGGTCAACAAACGCTGTTATCTGCAGGACCAAGAGTGAGTCGCCTTTGTTGTTGAATAAGCTTCAGTATTTACATACTGCAATACTGATATTGTAAGTTATGCTGACAGACAAATGTTAGGTTTTTGAGTCTTTTTTTAAACTTTATTTTCCACATAAATCATTCTATTACCAACTACACTGTAAAAAATATCATATACTAATACTCTTCAATACACTTCAAAATATCTACTAAAATATCAAAATGTCTACTTCAAAACTTCACATTTAATTCAATGTGTTATTTACAGTGTGTGAGAAATAAATATTTCTACACCAGGTTTTTTTTTTTTTTTCAGTGTACATTAGCAGTATAGTACTTGCGCACATCATCATGTTTGTCAAAAACTTAGATTGGCTGCCGGTTATAATATTAAACTAAAAACACTGACATATCACACTCAACACATGCATCAATCACCTCACTGAATACTTTCCGGCTAAGAAATAAATAATTATTACCTTACGATCTATCTGCTTACAAATCCACATCATTTAAATATCACAATATCAATGTCTGTCAGAAACTAGCATGCACAATACATGGTAATATTTACAAGTAGCAGAAGTCCAGGGGAAACATCCATTTTGAGGAAAACCCACAAAACCGGATGTTTTGACTACATTATCGCTTTCTGAGAAGGAGAAAATGGCAGCCTGAGCGGCTTCAACGTGCTGTCTGTCAGAGACAATAACGTACATAAGACATAACACATGTGAGTATACATTTTTTCCTCACTCGCTGAAATTGACGGGTGATTTTCACTTCTCTCAGTTGTTTAAAAGATGCAATTGTCAAAATCTGATAAAATGTTGTCTATCTATCTATCTATCTATCTATCTATCTATCTATCTATCTATCTATCTGTCTATCTGTCTATCTGTCTATCTATCTATCCAGGGCTTAAGTCCCAGAAGCCCATCTTTATAGCGGTAGTTGGAGTTCTTTGCATTGGGCCGAGCCTCTTTCATGAGAAAATAATTGTGCATCCAGGGGCCCTGCGATGCTCTAGAGGTGAGGTAGTCAATGAAATTTAACTTTGATCAACATGAGTCAGACAGCACTGGTGTCAATACTCTTCCTCTGTCTCTCTTTGACATTCACATAACAAACACGACCAACCTGACAAATGACCAGGAGAAAGAAAAGGATGACCCCTTCTTTTCCATAGAAGCCCACCCTAAAACTTCAATAGCGTATCGACCGGCAAATGCTACGCTCCCTAATTCCCAATGTCCATCAAAGCAGATATAAATATTTCACCTTCGCCTGATTCAAACACACTCTCTGTAACCTGCAAGACAAACTCTCCCAGGTTTCCTCCTGATACCACGATCACAGTCCTTTGAACTGTCATTCACGGGTTGGAAATGCAAGCACTGCTTTGCTGCAGCGTTTGATGAGCTTGGTGTGCTTGCTGACATATTGCATTCAACCCATAATGGGAGGTATCTGCTTATAAAGACACAAAATCTATTCAAGCATTTTTTTCCTGCATACACTCATGTGCGAAACACATAAATTCTGCATTACACACAGGGCACTCTGCCCTATAGCAGTGATAAAAGGAGAGTGTTCGCTGCAGTAAATCATAGTAGAGTCGCTCTCAAGTGTCCATGGAAGATGCTGACATCTGTCAGTGTGTCTACACTGTCATCAAACATTGCGTATTCAGTAAATCAGTCAAGGCTGTGGCCAAAAACAAGACGTCTATTCTCAAAATAAGATTCATGTATTGAATTAATGCAAATGAGGGAGCAGAAGGGAAGGGCGGGAATGTTCATTACGGGATGCTTTCTAGAGGAGGCGGTGTAGCTGCTCAGAATACAGATCAATAGTACCGAACACTGCATGCTACCTGAACATGATCAATGTGTTGTAGAGCTTTTCCAGTAACAAGCTACTTTTTCTAAAGAGCAGCACAAGCAAACGTAACACTGCTGTTTTTAATGTCATAGTGTTAAATACAGCTTTACAGCTGAGCAAACTAGTAAATAATCTCATATGTAATTCTGGAAAATCCAATTCATTCCAATAATGTAAAATACTTATGTAAATAAACAGATAAAAACTGTTCACCGATTTCAGTCCCTAAGTGGCATCCGTGTTTAATTTAGTATTATTTATATACTGTTATAGTATTTTTTTTTTTGTATTTTGAATGGCTTTTATTTTTATATGTTCAGTTTTCATTCAAGTTTTAGTAATTTTGTATTTTTTTAAACATATTTTTTTATTTAGAAAATATGATTCTCACCCAACATGTAATGTTTAAACCTCTTCATCAGACCTAAAATGGCATAAAACATAGCATATATTAACACCAACGATACAACATGCTGTCTTGCACAAACTCCAAAGAAAAATAATATAGCAATATGAAGCAACTGCAAATAAATGAGGTCTGTATAAAATATGTATACTCCCTTTAGGCATCTCATATTTAAATACATTCATTCAATAAATCCATATAAAAGATATCAATAGAAAATAAATCATATAGCTACAAAATAGTCACATTCTGAGAAAAAATAAAAAAGTTCCCATATCTCTGCATTTTTATTATGAATTATAATTATAAATAATATCACAGAATATCTGCATATTTAAAAACAGTTATACTGAATATTTAAAAGATACTGCTTTTTGTAATCAGTCTGTAGCTTTTGAAAGAGTTGGAATGCTTTAAATTATGAGTAGCTTTTAGCTCATAGCTTCTGATTCAAAGTAGCTTCCCTGACACTGATCAATGCGCACTGCAAATATTTGATCAGACACTGAAATATAAAATACAACCTTGGGAAAGTTGCTGGAAAAAGAACAGCTTTTTTTTCACATTATTAGAAACGTAAAGCTACTTTTCTCCTTCTCTGAATTTGCCCTCCCCAAAACACATAAATAAACCATCAAGGTAAGATGAAGTGGTGATGGCCCCCAATACCAAGTCATGACAAACTACGGGACAGGATGAAAAAATCGCATAGGGAGGGAGGGAAAGCAAGAGTGAAGAGCAAAGCTCCTACACTAGCCAATACCTCCACCTCTCTCCACTCGCTCCCTTGATAAATAACAGACCTGGATGAGAATACAAAAAGAGCTTTCCCCAACAAACTCAATCTCACTTCTGCAGTCTCCAGTGGGATGTACAGGCATTACAGAGCCCTCCATGCTGCTTAATGGGGGGAGAGGCCTGGCTGGATGTTTGTCTGACAGCTTTTTGGAACGTTTGACTGAGTCTGACTCAGGATTTGAGCAGCGTAATGTCTGCATAACACAGATTGTGTACAAGCAGGTGAAGTGCGGAGGGAATGTATAGAACAGCCTATCATCCAGCTGTCCTGACTGGAATTAACGCCGCAAAACCGCTGCGTTTATATTCCTCTCACAACCGACCAAACATCAAGGCCTTAGAGAAGTTGAAGGTCAACAGGAAAGTCTTTCCACTGGTAGCATTCATCTGCAGGCAGCTGATGCAAATCTAGATTTCACTTTTCCTGTTCACACCTCTGGTAGTTAACTGCTATTATATAAACTGCACTTCATTTAAGAATACCAGCATACTTAATAAATATGCATGTTTACAAAAATATGTATAACATTTTTAATAAAATATATTTAATTTGTATTCAATTAAAAAAACTAAAAGAGTATATATATATATATATATATATATATAAACATCTGAGAATTAAAACATATAGCATATATAATATATATATATATATATATATATATACACACACACACACACATATATAATATTACTAAATTATATCAGTAAATTTCAATTTCAGTATAATATTTATATTCATGGCTAATATTCATATTAAATCAGAATATATTACAGTAGTAGAAAGATCTATTAGCAGGGCTTAACTTGACCAGCCAAAGTTTGACTGCTTGACTGAAGTAATCAGATGTAAATACCCATGACTCACTTGCTTATGTCTAATATATGCAGAGATATAATTGCCCTGTGTGTGTGAGAGAGTGGTTGGTTAAAAACCGGTTCAATGCAAGTATTGAAATTAGTCAAACAATCTCTAGATTGTAGACAATAGAAAGTCAAGTAAGCACAGAGCCCACTTAAGTCATTGATTATGGCCTAACTTAAGAGGCAGCCATGCACTGAAGTGTGAGATAACTGTAGTGAAGGAATTAGAGCAGAGCTTCTGCCATACAAATGCAGATCTGCACAACGGGAATGAAGGAATAAAAACACATACCTACAGAAATTCAATCAATTAAGCTCTCAGCCCTCTACCTCTTTTAAATTCAATTAACTCTTATAAATGCTCTGGGCCTTTAATTAAAGCAGAAAATGGCAAAGCATTTATTTAAAAAAAAGAGTGCGTACTGCTAAGTTAATCCTAAGCATAACCTCAAGTCATTTGCGCAGTAAAACTTTTAATTTTTCAGGAGGTGCCAGCTTGGATCATCTACACATGAGGTCTAATATAACATTACAGTTCAAATGCAGTTGACAAATAATTACTACCTGGATAAAGGGCAGCAGCTTACAACTGCTAGCTCCCCTTTAATCACTCACTGAAAATAATTTCTTAAAAAAAAAAAAAAAAACAACACTTGGGAAAGTATCAGGTTGTTAATTACTGAAAATCTCAGCCAAAGCTAATTGACTAAAAGGTCAGTGGAGAAAAGAAGGCATCCATCAAGTGTCGAATGAGCCGGTAAATCCCCGCACGCCTGCGTGATTTCTACTTGTTTTATTTAAGAGACCAACTCTGATCTCAAAGGATCATTGAGGATGAATGCTTCGTGAAGAAACGGTGTGTAATGAGAGTGTCCATTTTAGGAAATAAGCTGGAATGGGATAATGTGCTAAAAGACATAAAGTGTTCGGTTCTTAATCACCCTAAGGGGGCTTATGTTGACTTCTGCTCACTGTACATTATTCTGTTTCCTCCACGGCTTCTTGTCAAACTAATTCATTTATCTCCCGTGAAATGGTGTTAAAATCAATTTCATGATCGATTCTGCACATTTCCAGGTACTGCTGTACATCAACGCATGCAGGCTAAAATGGCTAAGCAACCACTTTGATTACTTAAATAAAAGCCAAAGCTAATAAAGTTCACTATATCCATTGTTGTTGTTTACTAAAACTAAAACTATTAAAATTAGGTAATTCTCAGTAATTAAAATAAAGCTGATATCAAATCTGAATATTAGATGAAAAAACATAAACCTAAAAAAACTTTTTTTTAAGATGAAATTAAGATGAAATCAAATAAAGCTAAATAAACATTAAAAACTGTAAAAAAAGACAAAAGCACATAACAAAATTGCTACATCTTAAACTAAAACTAAAAATACAACTAAAATATAAAAATAAAATCTAATTAAAAATTAATAATAAAATTATTTATTAAAAACTTATATACTTACTATAAAAGTATATAAATTATATTAAAAACAACACTATGTCTCATCATACAACTAATGGGAAAAAACAACAAAGGACGTTATACATTGCTTATTATAATCTACTAAAAGTATTAAAAATAGGTAATTTTCAGTCATTAAAATATAGCTTAGATAAAATATGAATATTCGATTGAAAAACCTTTATAAATGTTGCCTTCGCAATTAAAGGGGTCATATGATGCGATTTCAATTTTTCCTTTCTCTTTGGAGTGTTACAAGCTCTTGGTGCATAAAGAAGATCTGTAAAGTTGCAAAGACTAAAGTTTCAAATCCAAAGAGATATTCTTTATAAAAGTTAAGAGTCAGCCACACCTACCTAAAACGGCTCATTCTAACACGCCCCCAAATACCTACGGTCACTATCTGGGAAGATTTGCATAACGCTGCCCAAATGTTCACGCAAAGAAAGAAGGCGTAACTTTGATTCTCGCTGTAGTATTGTTGCCGCCGCCGCCATGTCGTGAAGGCGCTGTGTGTTTCCTTGTGAAAGCGAAACTACTTTGTTTGGCCTTCCAAAAGAGGACGATATCGCTTCGTCATGCCTAGAGCTGATCCGTGCTGGTCGCTGAGAAAAATACTTCAACTTCGCGCTGTGGATCGCCGGATCGGCTTTCACCGTGGACGAAGCGGAGTCCAGCCCGGGGTCATCACATGTGGTTGCCGCAGGCATCACAATATGGTAAGGGACGTAACATTTCCGTCACACGCTTGAGGAATTCAGCCAATCACAACGCACTGGATAGATGGCCAATCAGAGCACACCTCGCTTTTTCAGACCGATGAGCTTTGTAAAAATCGGCGCGTTTCAGAAAGGCGGGGAATAGATGAGAAACAATAACGTACAGTATGTGGAAAATAATGTGTTTTTTCAACCTTAAACCGCATAAACACATTTCATTACACCAAATACACCAAATAATGTTCTTTTTAGCAGCATCATATGATATGACCCCTTTAACTTTTATGTTTAAGTAATATTACTAAAATTAAACTGAAATAAAATAAAGCTAAATAATTATAAAAAACAAATAACAATGACAAAAACACATAACAAAATGACTAAAACAAACTAAAATGACAAATTAAAATATAAAAATAAAAGCTCATTTAAAATATGAATAAATACTTTAACACTATGTCTCATCATATGACTAAGAGAAAAAACATATACATTGTCATGAAAAAAATACAAAAAATATAACAACAAACAAAATCAAAAGCTTAACTAAGCGGAAGAAAAGGCCAAGTCGTTAACTGATGGGCCCTGAATTAAAAGTCAAGTCACTGGCCATGTTGACATATGCACCTTGTCTCCACGAGTGTCACGGAGGGTGTTTAATAGACAGTGTCCCCTCATTAGTGCATATCTCCCACTGTTTAGCAGAGCAGGTGCTGGAGATGTACTGTTTATGCCTTGGCACAAGTCTGATGAGGTGTTCTTTCCACAGGAGCAAGAGCTGCAGATATGACAGCTAAACTCCACTGCAAATGTTCCCTGTTCTCCAGAATGCTGCTAATTAAAACAAGCCCTTCACTTGTCAGATTGGAATTGGATTTTCCCAGCTGCTGCAGGAGGGATGGTGGGATGGAGAGGAGGCAGAAGAATATGAGGGAGGGAGGGGGCATTGATTTGTACGTTCAGGGGGCTGAACAGCTCTGCTGCTGATCTCTGGTAGGTCCTTTTTGCCTTAGAAAAAGCTTCTTGGGGTATTGTGATTGCAGGTTTAACAAAAATGTTCAGGTATACAGATACATATTTAAAAGTTTGGGGTCAGTAAGTTGTTTTGAGGTTTTTAAAAGAAGGTTCATATGTTAACCAAGGCTACATTAAAGAAAGAAAGAAAGAATAGATCAAATATTATTTTGAAATATATTTTCAGTTTAACAGCGTTAAAAATATTTAACGCAATTAACACAGGGGTGTAATGTCTTTACGATCCCATCAAATGGCAGACTTTTCAGACACGCACTCCAACTTCACCTCAGCATCAGGCGCTAGTCAAACGAGTGCTGAAAAGGTACAGGTGGAGCTTCAGTAGAACAACAGTGAACTGCGGTCAGATTAGATGTTGTCAGGCCATATGTCAGTAAAAAACAATTTTCCTGTCCTGTCAGCCGTTATACTATGCTCATAGCACTTGCTCTTCAAAAGCACGCACAAATACGATGGCGCACACTGTATTATATTAAAGCACTATTTCATATTAAAGCGCAAATTAAACTACGGACATGCAGTGTCATAGTTATGTAGTCAGTTAAGTCATGAAGTTACCAAAAAAGGCGATTAAAGCTGCCTTAAAACTGTTATATATGATTCACATTTAAGAACATGTCTCTTAAATGCAGTGGTTTTCAAAACTGTCCTGGAGCAGCCCAGCACTGTCTCCCTCATCTAACACACCTGATTCAACTCATCAGCTCATTAGTAGAGATTTTAAGACCTGAAGTGGGTCAGAAAAGGTAAAGAGCTGTGAGAAAATAAGATACGTGTCAGATCCGCGTCATGTTCTGCAGCGGCAGCTCTTAAAGTCATAGCAGCCAAATAACCTAATAACCCAGCTGCTGCGATGTCTGTTAATCAAAGAGCAAAAGATAAAAGAGCTTTAAGGATTCATCTATATTTTATTTAGAATTTAGTGTTTGACGACTTTATTCAATTTCTGTATATTTCCTACTTGCTAAAGGGCACCGGTAGCTAAATATGACATTTATTATAATGGGTTTATGTGAAGATTGTTTTAAGTTCACTAGAAGTTATTTTTTAAAGTCAAATAAATGTTAAATTGATAGCTCTCAATTATACTGTAATGTTGAATGGCTATAGTCAATGGTTAAATATTAGGAAAAAAAAAAAATCCTGGAGACATTAGTAGTATTGGTATAAGTGATACTCGCCTTCAGACATAAAAAAGATGCCACTAAGTAAATATTAAAAAAATATAATGTCTTTGTGTTGTTTCTACATTAATTTGAAGATTGAATGTGAAATTATTGCAATCTAAAAGTATATTTAAAAACTTTAATGTTAGGTGGATTAATCGCGATTAATTTTAGAAAAAATGAGCAATTAATTCGTATTTTTTTCTTTATTGATTGACAGCACTAAATATAAAATAATATATAATAATATTTAAATGAGCATTAGATGTAGGTTAAGGTAATCATATGGTAAATAAGCATTATTTAATTAAATATTAAGCACTAAATATTGACAGAAATAAAACAAAGAATAATACCAGCAAATAATCAATATTGTATATATTTAAAACATATTTAAATGATTACTTATATATTCCTTTATAGTATACTCCTATAAATATATTTAGATATTTAGGGATACAAGACTCTACAATTCCAAAACACATTTCGTACATGAGTATGGCACAAATCATAACACATACATAACATAACAAACTATACAAAAATATAGAGGGGTCACGGGAAGAATGTCACTTGAATAATCCATCTTTGAAAGCAGAGCGAAACACTGGCATTAAAAACCCGGCGACCGTGACTCCAGAATGCAATTACTGCCATCGATTTGCAATTGACGGTGAATTTCTGCTATTAATTAAGCCAAGGTCTAGGTAGAAGCAGCAATGGTCAGATAAACAACGGCCTGCCCAGCAGGCAGGGACAGAGAACCTGGCCGCTCATCGATTGGGAGGAAATTAAGCGATACATCTGTATGTCCTCAAATGCGAGGTGCATATGAGCTGCAGCTCAGCAGAACTGCTTCATGATGCCAAACCTCTCTATTTTAAAGAAACATCTTTAAGAAGCAGAATCTAATTCTTGGTCTACTACAAAAAGCTCTCTGCCTTAATAATGGGCGGCTAATGTAATCCCCGTAATGGAATAGGAGACAGACACACTTCAGGATGGAGTCTCGTAAAAACAAGCCCACTTGGAGGCCCACACTGTCCGGCGCAAAAGCATATGCTTCCTCCTCTGCCGTCTCTTCTATGAGGTGTAGGAGGACATCATGAGAGAGCACTAATGAGAGAGAAGCAGCGAGCTGGAGGTTTAAGCTCACTGTATGCTCAGAAACCACTGGCTGAAAGCTTGAGAGCCCCCACTGCGCGAGCAGCAATTAACACCACTCCTATTGGGCTTTTCACAGTGCAATGGGAAGCAACAGGGGTTTTCCACGGCGCCGGAAAGAAGCTGACAGCTAGTCAGGAAAAGATTGAAGATTTCCGGGAGGACTGCTCCTGTGTTTCCTTTTACACCACTTTGATGTCTGCCAGGAACCAATGAAGGATAAGAAGAGTAAGGTATGGGGTACGTTACCTGTGCTTGGGCTGAGTATATTGTACTCCACTGAAGAACTCCGTTATCATTATAAGAGTACCAAATTTAGAAATAATGCAATGGAATCCTGTGCATTTGCAATGTAGACCATTCTACCCAGATTTACCTTATGCAGCTCGGGCAGTAAACATAACAACTGCTTCTAGTGACAAAAACCCAGGAAATTAATAATCAGTTATTGTATGTGAGATTGACAAATTTACACACACACACACACACACACACACACACACACACACACTGTATGTGTAAAAAGAAAACAAAAAATGCTGATTAAAATAGCAAAACATCATAGCAACAAAATATAAACTAAAAATATCAAAACATGTATAACTAAAAAGAATATATCTACTAATAATTCAGTTGCCATGTTGCAAACAATTACATACACGTCTTTAGCATTGTTGTGCTTTATTGACTATCTGTCAGTTGAAAAAAATGTTTAGGAATGTCAAGTTTTTATGCATATTTGTTGTATATATATTATATGTTTTATTTATCATATCATAATTTATACAATATAATGTATATAGAAAAAACACGTTGCAAATACATTTTAATTGAAAATTTTTATTTTTAAATTATATAAGTTTAGAATTTTCCAGATCAAATTTTAATCATTTACTTTGGTTTCAGTACATAACACTGTAAAAGCAAATCTTTGCATTATATGTTTTTCTTACACTCTCAGAAAAAAAAGGTACAAAACTGTCAGTGGGGTGGTACTCTTTCAAAAGGTATTAAACATCTATACTTTAGGTACTAATATATATTTTTAAGGCTACTTTTAAAATATTAACCCTCTGGGGTCCGAGGGTGTTTTGGGCCCTGGAGAAGTTTTGACATGTCCTGACATTTGTGTTTTTTTCAGTTGCTAATAAACATTTTTTTAACATTACTTTTAAAGTACTAATATGTACCATTTAGGGTTAGAGATGCACAAAGATGTACCTTTTAGCTTTTGTACCTGAGAGTACCACCCCAGTGACAGCTTTGTGCCATTTTTTTGTGAGTGTACACATTATAAATGGGTCTTTATGCATATAAAATATATAGCTTCGTTTATAATTTAGGAAGTGGGTCTTTTAGGAGATCACCACATTTGGGTGATCCCATTCCCAATGTGAGTCTTAGCTCATGGAACTGGCACATTTTCTTGCTGCCATTACGGATTTGGAGCGAAACTTGGCTGAGACCCAGTTATAAAAGTGCCATATGCACTTCCGAGCTTCACCGAATTGATTTTTTTAGCTATACGCCGCCGAGCAATGCTGACACGGTACATACACGGCCCCCGCTGTGAAGCACACGCGAAGGGTGGAGACTTGGAGTTCTGCTCGAACGTTTAGATGAACTCTCACAGTAGGTTTGCACAGAGCTTCTTCCAGCACCATGTGTTCAGTCACATGGACATTTGGCCCTTTCCCCCTGAGAACAATATGTTCACCAAAAAGGAAAGGTTGATGGAGAATGTAAGGAAGAGGGAGAAACAAAGAACGAGAGAATGAGTGATTGACTGGGTTATACGGGGAGAAAGAAAGAGAGTGAGAGCAAGCGACGGGAACAGACTTTGACCTTGTCTCTTTCGAAAGGTGCACTGCTGGGACATGATTCAGTCGGCCCCACATTTGCTCAATCGATTACGATCGAAGTAGATCATCCTTTCCTCCTGTAGAGCCTGGACTGGTATGCTCCCCTTTTCCTTCTTTCTCCTATTTTCTCTCCCCACTCTTCCTACAAGCCTTTTTTGGCAAGCACCACATTTCATTGAGCAACGGCGGACCGTATCTAGAGCAGGAAGGGTGTTTTGGCCACTGCTGATCCAGATAGGAAGTGAAGAAGAGAGGGTTTGGACAGCACACGCATCCATCCCCTTCCCACAAGATGGTCCCCGCCACAAAAGCACATTATGCAACCCAAGCTCATTAGCTGAATGGATAAAGGAACCTCAGTTTTTGACTGTAACTGCTGTGTGGTTTGTTTTGATATACAGGCATTTAGGTTGAAGTTGATTAAATAGGCAATCAAGGCATGAATTACCGAGCTCTTTAGATCAATTGCTGTAATTCTGTTCTTCTTAATGGGTACAAACATGTAAACAAAAACAACGCTCTATCATTTCTGAAAGGAGCAGTGATGGCACGAGAACCAGAAGGAATGACGAGACATAATACCCCCATTACTAATAAACACGTTGTCTCTGTGGCTCAGTGATATCTTTTATGTCAGTGGTTTTGCTTAAGGATCAAAATTCATAATCTTAAGGAAGAAGAAGAATATATTTTTTTTAAACTGTAGTTTTAATAATTATATATAAATTATAATGTAATTATATATAAATATAATAAATCTCATATATATATATATATATATATGTGTGTGTGTGTGTGTGTGTGTGTGTGAGAGAGAGAGAGAGAGAGAGAGAGAGACCTGTCAGCCATAATGTTTGAGTTATTTGTCGTGCACACGTGAGAGAGCTCTGTTTGCCCGCTGGATGCCATTTTTGCAATCATCCATATTATTAATGTTACTTTACCGTCTACTCTGTGCTTCGCCCCTCAGCATGCCAATTCGAGAATGCATTTGCTAAGAGAGCCATGCGGGGAAACCTATTCTGCTCCAGCTGTGTCTATAGAAGTCAGCTGTCCTTGCTGGATAACCTGAGCACTGCCTTCCTAACTGCAACGGCAATCGTACAAAGCAAGCAAAATGACTGTCATGTGCTCCCTTTCACTGCGCTGAGTTTCTGTCTCCTTCACATTTCTTGGATATTGTCTGGAGGAGACAGTTTATTTCATCGGGAGACGTAAAGTATTAATAGAAAAAAGAAAAGAAAAAAAAAAAGTGACGTGACATGTGGCCAAGTGACCCATACTCGGAATTAGTGCTCTGCATTTACCCATCCAAAAGTGCACACACACCAGTGAGAACATTGAAGGTGGGAGAGAGCGCTGTACATTCACTCCCCCCACCTACAATCCCTGCCGGTACGAGACTCGAATCCACAACCTTTGGGTTATGAGTCAGACTCTCTAACCATTAGGCCACGACTTCCCGTATAAGTATTGCGTATTACAATGAAAGATGCGTTCTATTTCCGTGAGGTACAGTACGAGTGACGGGGGCTCTCTTGCAGATGTCTTGCGGACAAAACTCACTGGTGGTGTAAAAATAGACTGAGCTGCTGCCTGACAAGCTGGAGCGGCTCTGTGGAGTTCAGTGCTCCGTTCAAAACCTCTAGTGAGCTGCCTACGGAGGGGGCATTTTAAAAATTCAGGTGAACTTAATGTTCCTCATTTTGGTGGAATTCTAATGCATTTGCGACAAGCTTCTTGATCGTTAAAAAAGTACATTCTATATATTTTGCACATATATAATCAGGACATGGTAAAGGCAACATGTTGGGGTTGTCATGTGACTGATGACATCAGCTGTGTTGCAGTTCCTTGGCATTAACGAATATGGTGACTCCCTCGCATGGATGCACAATTTAGAGTCTCAACGGAAGCACCCGGTCAAGATATTTTTGGCTGCTATTTTACAAACTACAAAGTGAAATACATATCGATTATAAATATAACAGATCCAATGGTGAAAATATTTTAAATATAATAATCAATACATATTATAAGATAAATATTATATAGAATATTATAAGAAATATTATTAAGAAACATTAATATATCAAACATTTTATCCTTTTATTTTATTTTATTCTAATTAACATAATTGTACATATATGAGTGTGTGTATTTAAATAAATATAAATACTTATAATAAAATTTGAAATATTTAAATGTAAATATTTATAAAATAAATAAATATTTATCAAGTCACCTGTGTGACTTCACAAAGTGAATCAAATATTGCTTGATATTGTAACATTTTATATATCCTACATATACATATTGTATATGTATGATATATAAAATATTAATATTTAAAATATTTTCTTTCTTTCTATTTTCTTATTCTATTAAAATATTTTAAATGTTATATTTAAAATAAAAATATTTTATATTTTATAATACATATTTAATCATTAATTAATTTTATTATTTAATTTAAATATAATTTCAAATATTATATTTTAAACATTTATTTTTTAAATAAACTAAAAAAATTTAATATAATACCATTTTAAATACTGATAGCCAAGTCCCCTGGGTGCTTCACGTGAGGATCGCTACTTGCGTGGTGCATTGAGTCTATGGAAAGTGTTCTTAATTAGTCACTTACAAGGTTCCATGACCTCAAAAGGCAGCTGTCTACGTAGGCAGCATGCAGCGAGGCAGCTCACTAGGTTTTGGAATGGAGCTAATGTTTGCGTTTCTCTTGCCCTGCAGCCAGACAGCGAGTGAAGAGGAGGCCAATCGGAGAAAGCGTCAGAAGTACTTCAGCACTGCCTGCTCTTCACCTACAGTTTTGAAGTATAGCTAAGTCTGTACGTGTCCACATTTACCGTTGAAATCATATTAAGTATCAAACTTTTTATCACGTTAAAGATGGGTCATGACCTCCTCAAGATTCTGCCCACACATATCTCCAGCACATTCTACACCGTGGGAGATGAATAATTTCTGAGCTACATTCAGCAGCAGTCCAAGGACAGGTTTGATTAAGCCTTTGACTGACAGCTGAGGGTAATGAGGGACGCCTGATGGAGTCTGGATGTCATTTAGAAAGAAAACTCCCTGGTGACTGAAAGTGTGTTTAGATCACCTCCCCAGTGGTGTGCGGCCACCATATCTAGAGCTGTTAATACATGCAGGTGTTTAATGTGGTCTTCTAAGAAACGGCCACAAGTGGAGCTTCTTAGTTCTCATGCTGGAGCTACAGAGGTACTAAAAAACTATTTTCAGGAACACAAGTACTTGTGCAATACTATACACTCTCAGAATTAAAGGTCCAAAAGCTGTCTCTACTCAAAACCATAATATTGTGAAATATTATGATAATTTAACAGAATGGTTTTCTATGTTAATATATTTTAAAATGCAATTTATTCCTGTCATGGCAAAGCTGAATTTTCTGCAGCCATTACTTCAGTCTTTGCTGTCACACGAAATCTGAATATGAAATCATTCAGAAATTATTCTAACATGTTGATCTGGTGCTCAAGAATATTTTTTTTGTTTTATTATTATCAAATGTTTAAATGTTGTAGGGATTTCATGAACAGGACACTGATACGCCACTGAATCACCATCATGAGGCTTCGAATTAATTCAATCAGGAGTCAACAAAGCTTTCTTTGTATCAGGACTGAAAAGCCAGTTCACAACATATAGAAACCCCGATGTCTTGTGACCACCAATGGATGGAACCATTATTTCCAAACAGGAAAAGGATGAGTAAATGAACTGATGCCCTCAGGCCCGCAAACACGGGATATACAGCGTGACGCCACATGACTTTTGACCACCTGCTTCCTGCATGATAATAGTAATTAATTCCCTAAAATAAAATAAAAGTAATCAAGTCTTAATATTTTTGTGGAAACATGATACATTTTTACAGGATTAATAGAAAGTTGAAAAGAACATCATTTATTTGCTGTTCTTTATATATTTTATTTTAAAATATATTTTCCACAAGTTGGTATCATTCTTTAGGGTCTTCATGAAATGTCTGCAACATACTTTGGTTAAAGCTCCTCAGTGGTCGTGTAAAACAACACCCCTTTTTACCTTGTCAACATCTCTGTTCACAGTGACCCGTTTCGGTGCATGTCTCTTTAAATGATAATGAGCTACTGCTCACCCCACCCCTCTTCTGTTTTTTGTGTATTCGGTGGCACATTACCATCAAAAACAAAACTAATCCACTGCGTCTTCAATGGCTCTGATGTCGGAAGAAAATAGTTTCACACCGTAAGCTTAAGCTTTGCGACAGCGTAACTTCATCATCATTGCTGCCTCGCGAGAGTATTGATTTACATTTACATTTTATCATTTAGCAGACGCTTTTATCCAAAGCAACTTACAAATAAGGAGAATAATAGAAGCAATCAGACCAACAAGAGGGCAAAAGTATTCACACTGGAAGCGTTTGTATAGCATCACAGCTGCGGCTCCAAAGCTACATATTTCTTTACAAAGACAACTATAAATTTGTTTTTAGAAGTTGGTCAGTTATAAAATTGAGAGTTTGCATGAGCAGTGCCAAAACTATTGCTTCAGTGCTGCTCCTGCTCCCGGTGTGAATGCACTCATTTGTTAACATGCACGGCGAAAAAAAATATGCGCTGCTCACGCACCGCTAACGGTTGTGGTGTTAAACCAGCCTTCACTTTTACATTCAACTAAAAATCACCTGCATTGCTTACGAGATATTGTTGTCGCTACAGCTGCTCGAGTGTGGAGAAAATGGTGGACAGCGTACAACTGGCTGAGGGAGGAAATATGCTAATACGGGACAGTCCGTCAGTGGCCGTGGGCGGGGCCTGAGCAGTATGATGTCATATTGCTCAGAAAATCAAAACGGCTTGATAACTGAGACTGTTTAGGTTTTTTGGGGATTAAAAAAACGAGTGAATGGATTTTTTTCATTGTAGGGTGGTTGTGTCCACACACTGCTAAGACACATTTATATACAAACACCATATAAAAGTGCCTCCGATGTCCTAGTGTAAAAGTCTTTCTGCCACTTTTGATCAATTTAATGCTCCCAAACTAACTTTTAACTTCTTAAAAATCTTACTGAGCCCAAACTTTTAAACTGTAATGCATATACAGTATATATTAACTGAGCATATAAAATCCATAATAATAATAATAATAATAATAATAATTAAAAAGCTATTTTAATTAAGATTTACAGTCATGGAAACTTGTTATTATATATTACTCCAAATCATGCAAGATGTGGACCTATTTTTTTTCTGTAGTATACAGGGATGCATTACAAATAACCCCCTTTAGCAACCCTCATTTCTCTCCCCAATGCTCCATGCATGTTACACCTACACCTTTTTCACTAAGCAGCAAGAACAAGGTCAATCAGAAGGTGTGGGCACCAGATTTCTTCTCATTTGCAAACGATGACAGATGGATATCTGCAAACTGTCCATCAAAATCTCTGGGACTTCTGATAGATCACACCCCACATGCTGAAGCTACGTGATACTGCAATTAAATGACCTGCACATCTCCTCTCAATTAATCTTCTTATGTTGCTGACAGTCTCTACGCTTCATCTTCAGGCAGGTCTCTCGTTAAAACCCACTTCCCACTTCCTCTCTCATTATTGATGGGAATCTACTCGCAGGCTCACTTTCTCTCTCTATCAGTGTGACTGGCCCCCTGGAGGCCGAATGCAGCTGCAGGTCTATCGTCCTTTGTTTCTTGTGCGCACTGCGAAAAGGCGCTTTGGTATGTCGCTCAGTTCCAGGCCTTCTTTCTCTCGCTCTCTTGCCTGACTCGGATGTCCCCTCCCCTCTTGAGTGGGAAGATGAGCCAGGGGAAGAGTAAGGCTTGGGGAGGGGGACAGATTGTACTGTGATTACATCCAAAACACAAGAAGAATACCATGCTGGCCTGGGAGAAGTGCCACTCTGTTCACCCCCCAAAAAAATGCCCTTGACGTGTGGTGTCAATGATCCCAGTAAAGAACCAGTGACCAGAAAAAAAGCCCCAAGGTGGAAAACAGATAAGAGTGTGGCTTCCTCTAACTGATGGATGTTTTAAGACATCACATACTGAGAAAGATCACAAAAATAATTTTCACCCCGATTACCGATTTTATCATTGGTAGCTGGTTTAAGATGATCTCCCAGCCTGAGCTGCTACATTGAAAAAGAAAAAAAAAAAAAACCCCATGGTGTACTAACAATGTTCACTCATAAACTGCTGAAATTGTAAGACTACATTTTTTTCTATTCATTTTTATTTATTCATTTATTTTTTGTAAAATGTACTCCAATAATCTTTGTTTCATTTACAACTTTGAAACAAACATTTTTTTTAGTGTCAAAAATGTCAAAACTTCTTTTAGCTGGTTCAAGATGTTTCTTTAGTAGCTCTAGATATTAAAGGGGTCATAGGATGCCCATTTTCCACTAGTTTATATGATTCTTTAGGGTCTTAATGAAAAGTCTGTAACATAGTTTGGCTACAATTTTTCAATGGTAGTGTAAAAAACACCTTTTTTACCCTGTCAAAAACAGCTCTTTTCAGATCAAGCCATTTTTGTAGCATTTTCCTTTAAATGTTAATGAGCTCTGTTGACCCCGCCCCTCTCTCTTTTGGCTGGAGGGGTAGGGGTAGGGAGAAGAGCCAGATAGCCCTTCAAACAAAGATTTTTCGGGACTTCACTTCAAACGAAGGGGTGTGATAAATTTCCCCGCATACGGCAATATGGCTGCCCGAGCAAGCAGAGAGACCCATAAATGTTAGAATTTTTTGGCATATATAAGGATTTTAATAACAAATAAAATTTGTTTTATGTTGCATTCAATCTTGTGTTCATATGTACGGTTATGTTCTCCAAAGAAACGTTTGCAAAAAATCACTATGATAAAAGTCTGCTAATGTTATTGACTGCATGATAGTTCCACAATATATTGTATTGATATCCGCTGATTTGACTACATAAATACTAGTCCGGTGCAGTCCTCCAGCAAACATAGGCGTCAAACACATCGTTGTCTCCTCTGTCTTCTGCGAAGTGCTGAAGACAAATGCAAAAAAATAACTGTAACTAGTGTTGCTTTCGTCAACGAAAATTATGACTAAATATCGTCGTCAACGAACCTTTATCACGTGACGAAAACGAGACGAGACGCAACGTAAATGCTGGTCATGTGACGATGACTATAATTAAATGTATAATGCAATATTGTTGACGAATAAAAACGAGACTAAATGTGGTTTACAAAATAAAAACTATGCTAAAATGTCTCTTCATTTTCGTTGACCAAAACGAGACGAAACGAAATGTTATAACGTTATTTCGTCTCGTTTAGTCGCGTTATTATTATTATGTTGCAGTATTTCTGTTTCCTGTGTCTCACTTCAGGGGCTGCATCAGGTCGCACTACGCAGACGCAGGTGACGTCACTTCCTCAAGTCCCACTCGCGGCATTATTTAGAGCAGTGTTTTCCAACCGGGGTGCCGCGTCTGTCGAGAGCAGGGGTGCCGTGTAAAAAATCCTTTTTTAATATTTTTAAATAGTTAAAATGTTCAAAAAAGCAGCTATTATATAATAGGGTGACCATACGTGCCATTTTCCCAGGTCCTTTGGCTTTGTTTGCGTGTGCAGACCGATCGGTGTATGACATCAAAATACCCAGAGAGCATTTTGCAACTTGACTAGACTAAAAAGAGTATGAACGTGACTAAAACTAATAAAAACTAAAATGACAGCTTCACACAAAGACTAGACTAAAACTAAAATTAAAACAGGCCGCCAAAAACAACACTAGCTGTAACCCACGCAACTGAGATCACTACAGCTACCGACGGCATCTTGGAAGTTTGTGATAAATATCGGCACATTTTCTTTGACGTAGGAGCTAGCGACGACGTATGGTGACGTGTAACGGTGTAGTAGTGGTGTTCCATTTCTAAGGGGAATATTTTCAGCCCTACCCCTTGACACTCTGTTTCAAGGGGCAAGGGGAAGGGGTATAAAATAGAATTGGGATTGGGCCTAACCATAAACCTAATTCTAAGGCTTGATTTCTTACATTGTACCATTCAAGTGTTTGGGTTAAATTATATATTTTTTTTAATGAACTTAATACTTTTGATTAATACTAACTGATGAAGATGAAAGTGACAGTTAAGACATTTATAATTGTTACAAAATAATTGTATTCCAAGTAAATGCTGTTCTTTTGATATTTCTATTCATCAAATTATCATGAAAAAAAAAACTGCATGATGGTTTATAAAAAATATGAAGAAAATATGAATATTTTCAATACTGATAATACGTTTCTTGAGCAGCAAATCAGCATATTAGAATGATTTCTGAAGGATCATGTGACACTGAAGTCTGAAGTAATGGCTGCTAAAAATGCAGCTTTGCATCAAATAAATTACAGTTTAAATATAATAAAATAGAAAACAGTTATTATAAATTGTATCTTACTATATTACTGTATCAAATAAATGCAGCCTTGGTGAGCATGAGAGACTTCTTTCAAATTCAATCTCATACTCCAACCTTTTGAACAGCAGTGTATGTATATACATGTATATTAAAGCCTGTAGCAAACTGACCTTGGAAATATGATCCAAAACATATTTCCTGTCATCTTATGTGCTGACACAAGAAGAAGTTAGAATCTAATTAATGTATGTTGTTCTTGATGTGTGTCCACATCTATCACATGCAGCAAAACTGCAGTAGTTGTCAAAATGCACTGCAAGGAGCTGGAGCGTGGAGTCCGCCACCTCTGAACGAATGGCAGTTAATGCAACCTGACAGCCTGGACTGGGTTTAGGCCCACCCAGGTACATCTGGGGCTTGTAGGAACAGCTTGGAAGACAGGAAATAGCACTCCAGGGAACCCACAGAGCATAAGAGCAAAAATGGAGTGAGGGGAAGGGAAGAGAGAGAGAGAGAGAGAGAGAGAGAGAGTGGAAGAGAGAGAGATGGCGGAGATTGGGCCGAAAAGAGAGAGAGAGCGAGTGGGATTGTTAAAGAGAGAAGTACAAGGGAGGAGATTGTGTCTGGAGTTAACATATCCTTATCTTGACAGGAGCTGTCCGCCTCTATGGTGCTGGAACAAGGCAAATGGTCACCGGGGCCATTCAAAATCCCATTTGCAGTACTGATGGGGGAAACTGAAAGAAACTGAGGGATCTTTATTAAAGTTGAGTGTAAGTCACCTGATCTCAGACCGCAGCTGTTTGTATTTATGGATGCTAACTACATACATGTATTTCTGCTTGGGTTACATTCATGTGAAATCAAACACCAGTGCATACAGCATGTTTCAGAGTATACTTGTTTGGCTCAACTAGTTATATGAAAATTTAGTCAATGACGTAGAGTAATTTATCTAGATGTATATATTTTAGCGTTTTTATTCTAACAATGCTTTAACATTAAGTGAACTTTTAACATTTTAGTGAAATTAACACTTTAGCAATGCTTTAACAGTTTAGCTCTGCTTTTTAACATTTTAACAATGCTTTAAATGAGTAGTTCATCCAAAAATGAAAATTTGCTGAAAATTTTTAGATGATATCACTTGCTCACCAGTGGAACCTCAGCAGCGAATGGATGTCGTCAAAATGAGTCCAAACAGCAGATAAAAACATCCCAATAATCCACAATTAACATTATAGCAATGCTTTATTTTACCAAAGGGTTATTGTTTTAGTGATATTTCATCATTGTTTTAGCAGTGTTTTGACATTTTAACTATGTTTTAACAGTTTTAAGCTATGCTTTAACGTGGCTTTAAAGGGGTCATATGATGCGATTTCAATTTTTCATTTCTCTTTGGAGTGTTACAAGCTCTTGGTGCATAAAGAAGATCTGTAAAGTTGCAAAGACTAAAGTCTCAAATCCAAAGAGATATTCTTTATAAAAGTTCAGAGTCAGCCACACCTACCTAAAACGGCTCGTTCTAACACGCCCCCACATATCTATTATATATGACCATAAATGACCATAACACCATGGTCATTTAACCAACTTTTGGTGCTTTTGGCAGTGTGGGCAGGTGCCAAATCCTGCTGGAAAATGAAATCAGCATCTTCAAAAAGCTGGTCAGCAGAAGGAAGCATGAAGTGCTCCAAAATTTCTTGGTAAACGGGTGCAGTGACTTTGGTTTTCAAAAAACACAATGGACCAACACCAGCAGATGACATTGCACCCCAAATCATCACAGACTGTGGAAACTTAACACTGGACTTCAAGCAACTTGGGCTATGAGCTTCTCCACCCTTCCTCCAAACTCTAGGACCTTGGTTTCCAAATGAAATACAAAACTTGCTCTCATCTGAAAA
>NW_015554093.1:1745173-1749846 GCF_001515605.1 Sinocyclocheilus anshuiensis
CATTTTGAAGGCTCAGGAAACCTTTGCAGGTGTTTTGAGTTGATTAGCTGATTGGCATGTCACCATATTCTAATTTGTTGAGATAGTGAATTGGTGGGTTTTTGTTAAATGTGAGCCAAAATCATCACAATTAAAAGAACTAAAGACTTAAACTACTTCAGTCTGTGTGCATTGAATTTATTCAGTTGAATTACTGAAATAAATGAACTTTTCCACGACATTCTAATTTATTGAGATGCACCTGTATGTACTGTGCTTTATCTATTAGACATCTAGCACTATGAATACAGATGTAAATCTCTGCCCATTGCATCATGTCTGGCACTGTTTTCAAGTGTCTCACCCCAAGTGTTGTGTTTTTGAGACAACATGTCAAGTTTAACTATAATAAATAATCCAAATCTTACAAACACACCTCAAGACTCCTGAATTCGGATGTGTTCCATCAAGATCGTCTTTAATCGTCTTAAAAAAATAATAAAGTCCCTTAAAATCCATGTCCAACCAGGGTCAGCTTAATTATACAGGGCTTCCTTAAGAGTAAAAAAGTTGACCAGTAATACAGGCAGCTGGTAGCATGCTAGTCACGCTAGTTGATTTTTTTTTACTCCCTACAAGTGAGATTTTTTAAATCTATAAATAATATTTATATATATATATATATATATATATATATAAGGGCTGTGCAAATAATCGAATGCGATTTTGATGCGCATCTCATCAGTAAAGCCAGTTCTGTGATTAGTAGTAAATCTCCAGCACGTGCGTTAGATCAAGCGGCAATATATATATATATATATATATATATACTGTACAAGTACATGAAAAGAACTAGTGCAAAAATGTCTGTTTGTTTCCGCATCGCTTTTAAATCATTACATATGACCACAGTACAAAACTTTGTCTTTGAATATTAAACACAGCCTGAAAATCAAACAGGATAAATGAATCTCCACACAGATCACAGGACTGTTGAACTTGCAGAACATCTGATCCTGTCCAAGTGCATGGAGCAGCAGCGCATGGAGCAGATAGATAAAAAAATGGAAATGGATGAAATAATAATGGCGACCATAAAATATGCAACGCTAATGCACGAGAGCTGACATGTAGAAACCGGTCTGCGAGTGTGGCTGAAAACGGTGGCTGCATTAGTCACAAGGCTCTCGGGTTCCACCTCCCAATGCACTCTGGGAGGACTGCCACTGCCTGAAAAGAAATGCATTAAAATAGAATGAGCCTTGGGCTCTTTGTTGAGCAGCAAGGCTTGTGAACCATGTTTACCTCTCAACACCGCTAATGTATCGGACTGAGATTTGGAGAGATTTCAGATTCTGTTTTTAAGCGATGGGTGGTCTGTAGGGCAATTCATGCCACATGACTCAGTGGCTACGCTAAATCACAGCAGTACGTGCAGTGTGCTGTCAATAACATTCCATAGTGGGGCGAATGCACATAACAAATGACAATGGCTGTATGTTTAGCAGTAAGAAGCTTTCATTCTTGAGTCTCTGGCTTCCTCTTGTGAATAAAAAAAGACTGAGTGATGTTTTTAGGCTACGCTGTGTGCTATTTTCCACTCTGGAGTCTCTCTTAGGAGCATGTCACATGAATCTCATACATTCCTGCTCATAGTACTGAATTGGGCGACAGACTTTTAGAAGCGTTTGTGGTTTTAATATTTAAATAAGGAAACGAAGTAATGCATGTACTGTAGTCAGTGACGACTGTTTGATTTGCTCTGTTTCTCTCTCAAAAGGATATTTTTTTTGTATTTCACTCATTAGTAAGGTACATCTGAGGATCTTTAAGTGGGGGCTTAATTATTGTATTTATGTTTCTCCCAAAATGACTCAATTGCATGAACTGTCCTTTTTTTCCCACTGCGTTATTACCAAAATAATGGTAAACTAAAGACCCTGATATACTGATGACAAAGTTCTTTTTCATTCTTCGATTAGGAGTAAAAATAATTGCTTTGACAGCAACAAACATAAAAAAAGTGTCAGTGTCACTTCAATTTCTGCTATAAAGCAGCTTTCTAGTGTGTTCATGTTTTTTTTTTTTTGCGTTATTATAGTTTGTTTTTTTGAGTTATTATAGTCAACTAAATCTAAAACTGAATCTAAAACCATTAAAACCATTTTCGTTTCTTAAATAAAACATAAATGTTAACTGAAAAAAAAACTAATTTTAATTTAATTTAACTTGATGTATTAAAACTAAATATACATATATTAAAAAATACTAAAAATAAAACACGCAACAAAATAGCTCAAACTTAAACTAAAATGAAAATGGAAAATATAAGTATAAAAGTTATTAAAATTTAAAATATGAATAAAATAATAATATCTCAATGTTGCTAAAATCCCTTTGACAGACTGAACAGAAGAAATGAACCAGCAAAGATTTCCACGTCTAATAAGGCTGAGCCGCAGAGCACAACTATTTATTACATATTCATGCACCACCAATAGTTGTAAGGTGTTTACCAGCCAGAGCAAATATTTTTCGGAAAATTTGCTTCAGTAAGCTTATTTAAAAAAAATGATCTACCTTCATTTATGATTTTTTTTTACAATTTATTCTGGCAAATAAAGAGACATTAAAAGTAAGGCCTCTTTAAAAGCAAGAGCACTCTCCCGCTGGCTGACAGAAACAGAGTGAATCAAGTTCCATTTCTGTAGTGGTGGGGCACTAAGAGAGCAGCTCACCTGTGTCTTAATATGTCCATCAAGCGCTCTCTCGCTCGCTTGCTCTCTCTCTGTCTCTCTCTTTTTTCTCTGTCATTTAACTTAGTGCAGTGTTCCAAAGGCAGGTACAGAGCCCCCAGGAAAGTAATGTGTGTGCGAGACAGAGACACACACTCTGTTTGAGGCATTAGACTGATGACTCAGAGGCCACTATGCACCAGAATAAAACACAAAAGAAAGGGAGAGGGAGCAGAACACATTGTTAGAGAGGAAAAAGGCCCATGTCCAGAGGTGTGTCTGGCTCACTTTGTGCTGAGAACCGACAGAAAGAGAATAAGAGAACAGGAGAGGTTAAGTACCTGAAAATCTCCTCACACAATGGCAGTGTGATTTGATCTGTTTGAAAGGCGCTGCTGTCACAGCTGTGCAGACAAATGTAGCGGTACTTGGGTACCAAGTCAATACTAAAATAAAAAAAAAATAAAAAAAATGGAACAATGCCTGTCTTTCTACATTATTGTTATTGATCAGGTTTGTTACACACACTAAGGAGGTCTATAAAACCTGGAGAAAGCTATCCGTTAGTATTGCAATTCATCTCAACTGCATTTGGTTATATGGTATTTTGAGCCAATCACTTGATGGTATGTGACTAATTACTTTTTAAGAATTTAGTTTTTTTATTAAACATAATATGCAACCAAATGTGTTCCCTGTTCCTGATGTACATTTATTGACTGCTATAATACAACATTTGCTCTTATATAATAATTTAAACCTGTAAACCTTGCTTAAAAAGGATAATTTAAGTACTTTTAACATTTAAGAAACATCCAGATAAAAAGTTTAGACTGACTAGTCATGTTTGGTGATGGCTGATTGGTTAGTGTAAAAACTGCTTTTGCAATTTGTCCAGTTTGATCAGCAGTTTTGAAATGATTTAGTTAATTTCAACATTAATAAAAATTGTGTTTATTTAATTAAAATGTGAAACATTTACATAAAAATCATATAAGTGAATGAGTAAATGGAATGTTAATTTTTTTAATTATTGTCTGTCTTTCACTGTAGAAATCACACAGAAGTCAAAACTTTGCTGCTCAAGAAGCCATGAAAAGACCATTTTATTAGAATCTGCCAATGAAACTGTCAAAATTTAAAAAAGATTTAAAAATCTTAATATGAAATCTGATATTATTTATTTTCTTGGAATAAACTTAGCATCCTTGAAAAGATGGATTCAATTTCAAAAGATGGATTACTTTTAGCCAAGTGATGCTCACAAAGATGATTTAATGCTCTGTCTTTAATTATAATCTATAATGTTTTTGTTCCTGCATAAGGACTGGCTCCATTGACCCCTATTGTTCCTCATAAGCCCACTAAACTAAGAACCTCGTATAGAAAACATTAATGGAATTCACTGTGCTCAGAACCCTTTTTTTATTTATTTATTTTCATTGTTGGGACCAAGTGCATGCTGGGGACTATAGGGACTAGAGACTATAGGGCCTAAAATAAGTCACACAAGCTTGCTGCATTGACAAAGAAACATGGGGTTGACAGGAAGAACCTGAGACAGAGATGAAAAACAGTCCAGGCAGATGCTCAGCTGGAGAAAATAAAGTAACCGAGATACTGGAGTGTTTATAAGAGACAAAAACAGAGTTAGAGGGACTAGGATTAAAGAAACATTCAGATAAAAAGTATAAACTGACCAGTAGTTTTCTGCTGATTGGATGCTGAAAAATGTCAAATATTAAAACTGTATTTCCTATTTCTACAATTTTATCAGCAGTTTAATAATTAATAATTTAGCCCATACTGTTTAGTGTTTATTTATTTAAAACGTAAAGAAATTACGTACACAAGTGTATTTGGATTATAGCTGGGATTAAATGATATACATGTACCATTCTCAACCCTTCACGTTTTCAAAAAAAAAAAAAAAATTTTTAATTTAAAAGTTACCTACTA
>NW_015554093.1:1750160-1751380 GCF_001515605.1 Sinocyclocheilus anshuiensis
CCCTCCCCTTTTCAAAAAAAAAAAAAAAAAATCTTTAATTTAAAAGTTACCTACTATCCATCCATCCATTTAAAATTATAATATTTATATATATTTTACGGATGTGGCCATAATAAACATAAAAATAGCTATTAAGTGTTTAGCAATTAAAGAGAACAGAATTTATCTGAACATCACAAAAGTCAAACTTAAATCTTTGTCAGCATGAGCACTAAAGCTGCAACATGGTTTTGATGGATCTAACATATTTAATAATACAGTTCAATTTCAACTTGCGTTGCATCTTTAAAATATGAGTCTTAGTGTTGTTCTGCCTTCACACAGCAATATGTGCCAGGGCTTCTATATAAAGCTCATCATTATGTCGCCTTCACTGTCACATAAGCATCAAGGAGGCAAGCTGCATCAAATATATGCAGAGCAACCTGCACAGCGAAGGCACTAAACACACAGTGCTAATATATGCAGAGCACATTTCCTCAACAGGGAGAGGAGCTCGTTCTCTGAATACAGGCTTCTAAGCAAGCCTGACTCTCTTTTTAAGATAAGTCGCACAAACCCACCCTTACACAACGCTTGATCTCTTTACAGGTCTGCTCACACTCAGATTGCATAAGAACTTGGTTAAAAAACAGACACATGCACATTTTGACATGGCAACACCTGTTCTTTTTAGTTTTAGTATTAAACGGAGTTTTGTTTACATTGTAATAGAGTCAGCATATACATAGCAGAACACAATGATCATGAAAGGAACTGATATGTCGATGCTGAAAGACACTGGAATTTTAGTCATGGAAAAATGCGAGCCAAACATGTCATAAAAACTTGTCTGAAACAGAAGCGCACAGAAAAATCCAACTTTAACAGATGCAATATCAGAAACCTTAAAATTGAGAAAAAGAAAAAGCAGCATGTGTAGGGGATTTGTTCCAGGTTTCCATTTTTAAAATTGCATTACAATATAAATATTATAATTATAATATACCTTTATATATTTTTTTTAATTTACACACACGTTTTTTATCTTTATGTAGTGATTAATGTTTTAAATATAAATAATATGTGTAATTATAAGATCTATATATTTTTAAAAAGTATATATTTTAATAAGATCTTTAAATACGATTTCTATATTTTTTAAACATTTACACACACACACAAGCACGCGCACACACACACACACACACACACACACACACACATATATATATATATAT
>NW_015554093.1:1751490-1756596 GCF_001515605.1 Sinocyclocheilus anshuiensis
CCTGAAGCAAGCCTGCCACTGACGGAAGGGCCAATCTCTGCAGCTGACACCAGGGGTCCACACACACACACACACACACACACAAACACACACTGTGTGTCTATATATATGTTTGTGTGTGTGTGTTTAATTTATATATAGTTTGTATAATTTGTACAAACAATAATCAACACAAATAACTAAAACGTTTTTCTATACAGTTGTCATTTAAACAGTATTTAAAAAAATGTTGTAGCCTATTGCACCAAATGAAATGTAATCTCTTTATATTAACCTCTTAATTATTATTATCAGTGGTGGACGAAGTACACAAATCAAGTACTTGAGTAAAAGTACAGATCCGTATAATAAAATATTACTCCAGTAAAAATAAAAGTACTCCGTTTTCAATTTTACTCGAGTGAAAGTACAAAAGTACTTGATTTTTTATGTACTTAAGTAAAAAGTACCGATAGATGAATGTTTATTTTGCAGTTTTATATAGGCTACTTTTATCATTTAATTTTATATTAGCATATATTTTTTTATAATCCTACTGCTCAAAATACCTGGGATTTTCCCAAAATAACCAATAAGGAAAAGTTACCATGTTCTGAACATCACATCCTTTCTTTTTCCCTCAGATGTAAAAGGGATTTCCTTTAGATTTAAGAAATCTAGATTTCCCCCTAGGTGGTTGAATAAAAATATTTGGACTTTTTTAAAATTACCTCAATTTAGCACCAGCAAGCTCGTTAGCTAGACAGTTAGCATCAGCTAACATTGACTTATTTTCAGCATGGTTATGAATAAACATTTATATTTGTCTACTCGGCTAGTTGATCCAGATACATAGTAACTTAGGCTATGTGTGCTGACAAACAATATAAAAACAGATGTCACATAGGGCTAAATGCATAGCATTTTAGTAAAACTGCTAACATTACAGCAGCGGGGAAGATGAACGTGCACGAGTTATTTTATTTAATCTGTGTTATTTTAATGTTTTTTGACCTAAAACATAGAGACTCTGATGTTACTGTGTCTGCATTCAAGCATTTCAGTAAGGCTTAAACAGATCACCCTTTACAGCAGATTTAGTTCACAAACAACTGACAGCTTTGACCAAAATATGATTTTCAGTTACAATAATTAATCCTAAAATTCGACATTAGTAACTTACTTTTAACAGCATCAGACGCGGGCGCGCTCACAAGATCTCCCGGTTCTTACTTGTGAATTCAGTTCACTGGAGACTCGCACTAAACGGATCATTTGAATCAGTGAGTTGTCGACTCGAGAACAGCTGCAGTCGGATTATTCCAATTCGTGAATGAATCATTTGGTGCGATTTGCGAACCGATTTAACGGGTTAATTGAAAAGAATCAGTTCGTTCATGAATCAGACACCGCTTCTGCGTCTCGGCGCACGTGATATATTATAAGGAGTAACGTTACTACGTTTTATGAAATGTAGTGAAGTAAAAAGTACGATCTTATGCTTTGGAATGTAGTGAAGTAAAAGTAAAAGTTACTCAAAATAAAACTACTCCAGTAAAGTACAGATACTTGAAAAATGTACTTAAATACCACTGATTATTATTATTATTATAATAAATCTGTCGTTCCAAAAAAGAACCGATTTAAAATGATAATTTTCAGCTTGTGGCTCAATCCAGGACTTTGGTTCAGCCAAGAATTTTCAGCACCAAGATTAGATGTAGAATTGTGTGTCTACTGTAGCTGTGAGAGAGAAGGACAGATTTTTCTCTGTGCAGAACATGGGTGAATAGGTTCTGCGTCAGCACAAAACCGCCACCTAATCAAGGCACGAGCTTGGAAAGAACTCGCTTTATCACTTGGCAACAAAACGCAAAAGCACATTTACCAAACAAAGCCTTTGTTTCTCTCTTCAATAACACTGTGGAAAGACAGAAAATGCTACAATTACTTAGAGGACAGAATGCACATACAATTTTGGACAACGTTAAGCGTCTCAAGCCAATTTCCACAGCGAATGACTCCTTTCCTGTTTGGATGGAAATATCCTTGAATAATTTCATTAGTTTTTTCTAAGGGAATCTGTAACAGGTTAAAGCCACTGTCAGATGCCCCTCGCTTCATTGGATTCAATACATACGCTTGTCCTCAGGGAAGCAGTTTGTGACTGTATTATTGTTCCACCAGTTGTTAATATGATACAAACAGTGCTAAATTTGTTTTCTGGCATGGTTCACCAGCCGCAGCGTCCATGGCTTCATGACTAGTACATTTAAAACAGAAACAAAAGATGAATAAAACATGTATATTCCCTGACCAAGGACAGATAAAAAAAAAAAAAAGATAATGCAAAAGTAAATGAGACTCATCCAATCAAATTTCAAACAGATGAGGAAGAGAAGCTGTAAATTGCTTTCTAAAATTAGAAAATTTTGAAGTGTTATAAATATTCTAAAAAAGTGCTATCCTTTCTTTTTCAAGGAAAATAGCACTAGTATATCAAGGGAATACTGAAAATGACACTATAACATTGAAACCAACAATAAAATGAATGCAGCAAAATGAACGCACATTTACAGAAACAGAAAACCGAGAGAGAGAGAGAGAGAGAGAGAGAGAGAGAGAGAGAGAGAGAGAGAGAGAGAGAGATACAGAGCGATTCAGATATTCTTAAGGGGCAAAAATGATCCTCTTGGGTAAAAGACAACGGCATCAATATTTCAGTAAAAGTCCTTCAATAATAATGACACTATTTCTCTTTTAACTGTGGCGATACCGACAGACCTTGAGGCACAAAGAGGGAAAAGGCCCTGTGACGTAGCCCTGGGGTATTTCAAAACTCCTGCGAAACACAAACAGTATCCTGGCTGAACCCGCAGGCTGCCGACCACATCCTACCTCTGCGGAATTGGAAATGGAAAAGAACTCTTGCTCCTTCAGGTAGGTACTGTCTCCACAGCAACTGGAGGATCCAGGAGAAAAAGGAAAATGTATTCAATCCAGCATTGACAAAAGAATGGCCCCCAACAAGCTCCTTGAGAATTGCTATTATTTTGCTCACTGAAAGCCTGTCACATCACAGTCTAAACACTTGTTGTGCAGTGATGCCCAAATACGCTGCTATACTAGACTGTTGCTATATTAGATAGAAACGTGTAGGTTTATAAGCTCAAACGCATCAATCCCATACTCATCATTGGTTTGGACTGAGTGTATTCACATAGTGTACAGTATATAGTGGAAACAGGTCTTATCTCGCTCCCTAATAGTTGCTAGGTTACAAACTAGGACATGGCTTGACACATGCCGGGGGGCTATGGCTGATTTCATCAAAGTCTAGCTCTCACATCTGTGAAATATGCACAGCGTTTTTAACTTTAACTCACATGCATACCAAACAAGTCGAGCGGCAGGCTGATTCAATCTGGCAAGTGTGAAGAGAGAATACTGACATGCAAATCGCCTAAGCAGGAGAGTTTTAATTTCTGGTGGTGACAGTTTTCTCAATTATTCTTAAAGCATCTCTGTTGCATTCTGATGTGCGTTGTTGCTTACGGTGCAAGATCAGTGCTGCGTTTTCTGATTGTGGTTTGTAACAAAACAGGCGGGAATAATTAACAGAGCACTGCTGTAATACCATGTGATATCACTTCCATCAACATTTCAATCATTAAAGACTTTAGATAATTAGTAGGCAACTTGCAGAAAGGTATTCACAACTGGATTTTTACTGTGTTGTGAATTAACAGACAGAGTTTTTTGTCACTCAACAAAGATTACATAAGGTAATGTATCTGTGCCAAGGAAAAACCCTACTTTATGCATCAAGCAGAACTGAGATTGTCAAAAATACCAGGGCAGGGTTGTTAAATTACACAGGCACTTATTTACTGCAAAACACACTGGAATCCATCATTAAAAAGGGACAAGAATATGGAGCAACTGCGAATCGCCCAGAACTGGCCATCTACCAAAAAGGAGTGTTGAGACAAGAATAAGTCCATCAGTAAAGAAGTTCCAGTCTGACATGAAAAATGGGAGAAAGCGAGTATGAGATTATAATAGCATTTGGAAACTTTGCTTGTACAGAAGAGTATCAAGACGAAAGCTACTGGATTTTTTTTAAACCTACATTTGGACTGGAGTTCACACAAAAGCATGTGAATCTTGGGTCTGAATAGGTCAGGATTCAAATTTAAGTATTAAAGCCATTTTGTTTCAGTATTTAAATTAATATTTCATCTAATACTGAGAAATACAGATAATAGTTCACTGTATAGTTAAAATGCCTTGATGGATTTGTTTCCTACAAACATGCAGCTTTTCACTTCACAAGACTTTAATTGATGGACTGGGTTTGTGTGGATTACTTGAATTACTTGTGGATTATTGTGATGTTTTTATCAGCTGTTTGAACTCTCATTCTGACGGCACCCATTCACTGCAGAGGATCCATTGGTGACCAAGTGATGCAATTCTAAATTTCTCCAAATCTGTTTTGATGACGAAACAAACTCATCTACATCTTTGATTACAAAAGCAAATTAAAAATTTTGGGTAAACTCTTCCTTTTGTCACCAAATACTGTATTAGCACTATGTTTTTATACTTTTCAGAGTAATGCATCATTAGCTTAACGTCAAACTGAAATCAACAACATTAGTCATGGGTAAACACCATGTTTATTTTTTGTGACTTGAAATGAGGCTCTGAGTGACAGAGGTACAGTCTGTCCAATGTGTTGTGTTTTTGTGTACCTGGTTGTCACTCATGCAGCTGATGCAATATTCTTTTGTCAAAATTCTGTTTGCAAAAACACACTTGGTCCCTCATAGCTTAATTTTCATGATCAAAATATTTTAATATTGCCTATATATTCTATTGTAATGCTTATGTAGAGTGTTCGGAGTCAGTCACATATGAGTGTCAATTACTGTAGGATGCAGTGCAGTGTAGTGGCCCAGTAAGTTTTGGAACAGAGCTTTGCACTAAAGTACAATGCTTGGCTCAACACACAGCATATCACACTGAGAGTGTGTGATGCTTTGGGGATGCATTTCTGCAGCAGGGACGGGAAAACTCATAAAGATGGATGGAGTTAAGTACAGAAAAATCCTCAGGGAAAGA
>NW_015554093.1:1756996-1760210 GCF_001515605.1 Sinocyclocheilus anshuiensis
GGACGAAGGACCTGAAACAAACAGTAAAAGTACCACTGGAAAGGTTTAAAACAAAAGGGTTAACTGTGTTGTACTTGCCCGGTCCAAACCCAGAACTCAATCCGTTCAAATATCCATCGAATGGCGTTAAAACGGCTTCTTTGCAAACAGTTTGCTGATATTGGGCCCATTAGAAGATGAATGTCAGAAAATGAAACTAACCTAAACACAATCACAGCAGGTCTCAATTACCCTATATTATCTCTCCGGTAGGAGATGTGAACTTGTATATTCATTATTGCCTTTTTTTTAAATGTTTTATTACGTTTAGTTTTGTTTAGTCAGTGTATATTGAACATCACTTTAAACTGCAGGAGGTCACAAATAGGAGGTATCAAATGTTTTAACAGGAAGTTTGTGTTGTCGTGGGAATGGCTATTTTGAACAGAAGTTGCCACATTCATTTTTAATTTCATTAAAAATAGATGAAAAATAAAAAAGTCTGTTTGTTTTGTTGTTTCACTCTGCACTACTGCAAGAATATATTCGTGCTCTAAATTTTGTGTATAATGACTCGAAATGTTAATCACACAGATGCTGACATTTGCTTATAATGTGAGCATGTTGTGATAATCATAATGTTTGTTAATATACTGGATGGCTTGGTAATGTTCAGTCCCATGTTAATTTATGTTCTGTGATACAATGCAGGTATTTATACAGTATTTGCGTGACTCAGTTATTGATTTCATGTATATTTGGTTTCATAATAGCAACTACTTTATTTAATTAATCATTTGATAATGCAGTCATTAAAAGTTCAATAACCTGATTGAGTTTTGAGCTTTCAGACACAGTACCACTCAAAAATTTGGTACTGGTAAAACTTTTTTTTATGAGTATTTTTAAAGAATATTCTTATCCTTATCAAGACTGCATGTATTTGACTACAAATACAGTAAAAACAGTTGCTGAAATAGTGAAAAATTGTGAAATATTTTTTTTATCAATATAACACTTTTCTATTTGAATATATATATTATTCCTGAGCTGAAAGTTCAGCATCATTATTCATCTTCAGCGTCACCTTCAGAAATCATTCTAATATGCTGATTTACTGCTCAAGTAACATTTCTTATTCTTATCAATGTTGAAAACAGTTGTGCTGTTTAATATTTTTGTAGAAACTATCTATCATGTAACTAATCTATCAAGATTCTTTGATGACTAGAAAGGCAAAAAGAACAGCATTTATTTAAAACAGAAATAGAAGTCTTTTGTAACATTATAAATGTATTTACTGTCACTTTTGATGTATCCTTGCTGAATAAAAGAAAATGGGAAAACTCCAAACTTTGAACCGTAGTGCATACAGTACAGAGCCGGCCAATCGCATAAATAGGCAAATGCTAGGGGCGCCCAAATGAGTTAACATCATATCGTGAAGATTGCGATTTAATATAAAAATACCTATGCGCTGCAGTTTTCAGAGTGAAGCAGGTAATGTGTTCAAGTGCAGCCCATGACATGTAGCACTTCACTCTGAAACATGCAGGGAGTTTATTTATTTGCTGGCAAACCACCAAAATAAAAGCAGTTTAATATTTGAATTTGAGCAGAGATGCACCGATCGACCATCAGCCATAAATCGGAACCGGACGTCTTTTTTGTTTTATTTCAGAGTTTGTAAGCCCAAAGAGGAGAACATACATTAGCAGGCAGAACAATCTCACTGTTCACGATGCGCAAAGTATGAATGTATCTCTGAGGGGAACTGTTTGTCTTAAGAAAGACTGTCTTATATCGCCTCAGTATAATGCATATAGTGTTTACAGCTGTAATCAAGGAAACAATGCACCACTGCTGTTCCTGAAGCGCCACCTGCTGACAGAGAGTGAATTTGCATTTTCATTCAGCCCATCTGCTGTTTGGTATGTTTTGTGCAGACTAATTTCACAAAGCTACAGTCAGAACATTCCGTTTTTGCTTCAGGCTTAGAAATTATAGTCTAATTTAGATCAAAATATAGGCTAATAAAGCAACTAACCATATTCTTCACGCACTCATATTTTCATTCTTTCTTGTCTTTTGCTTAAATAAAAAAAACATTAAAAATCAGTATTTGAATTCTGCCATGAAAAGTTAAGATCAGTGCATCCCTAAATTTACGAATGTCTGAAATGAAGATTTAAATGTTAGTATTGTAGCTGCCTTTGGATGATAAAGTTCTCTAATTTAAATAGCTAGCTGAGTTAATGTCAGTTTATTTATTTATTTGTCTTATTTATTTCATATGTAATTTGTTTTATGTCATAAAGCTATGCAGTTTCTGTGTGAATGATCGGTGGTGGAATTGGCTGCGATGCAAGGGGCACCAGCTAAATCTTGCCTAGGGCACCAAATTGGTCAAGGCCGGCCCTGAGTCATGGCATCTTTCAGCTACGAGTGAAACACGAGGCGGTGGTCTGAGGTTCGCAGTTCCCCCGCCGAACAGCAGCCCATCACCAGCTCAGATTTCAGCAACACATCGGCACTATTTCGGTTAAAAAGGATAATAGAGAATGAATGATTGGTGGTGGAATTGGCTGCGATGCAAGGGGGACCAGCTAAAATCTTGCCTGGGGCACTAAATTGGTTAGGGCCGGACCTGATACAGTATATGTATGCTTGGAGAGAAAATACACACGCACATATATAGATATATAAAAATATATATATTTTCACTCTTGGTTTAATTTGCAAATGTCATACAAATGTCCTGTGGAGTGGAAGCCTGAATTCAAGCTCAAATGCACACGCTTGTTTAATAAGACCGTCACATTGCCTGTCCCATATGACTTCAACAGAGTTGCTGCCCAAATGCCTAATCTCACCCGTTCTGTCACAGATTGTCCCTCTCTCATTTCATACAGAAATAACCATGTGCTGCACCAAGAAAACAGGTCTGATATTAAACTAAACAATATTGGAAAAAAAAAATCATACAAAAGTACAGTAAATGCACTCAGTTATTATTGTTTAAGACTAAACGACTAAAAGACAAGTTTACCGGCACAGCTCAAAAGGAAACAACGGCCAGTACGAGGGTCGTTAAGAGCATCTAATTAAGCCATTTGCCTTGTGCGACAGTGCAGTAGTAATTGCTGCTCGGCTTTGACAGTACTGTTGTATATTCGCTACTGAAATTAAACCATGTAATTAATTGGACCAACACAAAGTGGCTCACGCTGGCCTC
>NW_015554093.1:1760332-1771816 GCF_001515605.1 Sinocyclocheilus anshuiensis
AGTAATTAGGGGATTGTGATAAACACGGAGCACCCTCGAATGGTAGCGCAGCGGTCACGGTGCTTATTAACCATACATCCAAATGGCTCTCTCTGATTGCCCGCCTTCACCAAAGCGTTCAACATAATCGTCATCAAATTGCACCCTGCTCAAGGAAAAAATAGGCTGCTCTTCAGACAATTATCGTGATCTCTGTAAAGATTGCACAGCACCGCAAAAACAGCACCTCGGCCTCACCAGCACGCAAGCAGTCAAAGGTGAGAGTCAAAAGTGGGCAACGAGGAGCAGAAGAGCCGAGGAAGCCTGCATGCACGCGCACCAAGAAAAGGAAAGGCGTTCCAGGCGAAGCGCCAGGCTGATTGCACCAGCTCGAGTGTCTCCTGCAATCATGGCTCAAGGCATGGCTGATCTGATTACGTCGCTGTCACTGATGATTTCTGAGGGGGCTTGAGTGTTCTCCTGCAAAGAGCTGATCTCATGCGAGGAGCTCGAGAGAAAAGCAAGGAAAACGCTTTGTAATCCCGCTGAATGCGAATGCCGGCCACTTGCATTCGAGAGGGAAGCCGAGTCCATTTGCTGACCTCACCGAATGAGCTTAAAACGTCCTCTAGCATAGTCTTTTGACTGAGCTGTTCTTTATTTGATGGGACAAAGCATCGGATTCCATAAGAGAAAATTAAAAAAGTAGATCTGGGAAAGCATGGTTGCGGCACACGCTCCAAGACTTCAGAATGTAGGCCAATATCTTTAATGATGATTAAAAGAAGCAAACTCTGAAGGTGCTGCCGGCTGAAAGCTGATTCTACAGCAAGGTCGGGCTCGATACGTTGGTGAAAAACGAACATTACATGGTAAAGATCAAAGAGAAGGGAGAATGAAAAATAATGAGAGAGCAGTGAGACTCAGATTAGGCAGCTGAGCAAAAAGGTGCGATGGCAAAATAATGAGAGCAAAAGAAATCCAGCCCCGGCCAAACTGAGGGCCTGTTAACTGCAGCACGGACAACAATGAGTCTTAAATCTTCGTACTGAATTGCACAAGAAAGCATTTCAAAGCCTAAAAGCAGCCGTAAATCACAGCAGGAGTTACAGACAGCGGGGCAACTATGTCACTTCCTGTGTGTATTCAGCTCTGCTTCCCACACGAGTCCATATATAACTATTGGAAACGTCTGATTACATTTAAGGGGAAGGCAATTTCTGTGCCATTAGTGTCATTGCAAAAAATGAAAATTTCATGAACATTTCATGTTTATTATTAATGAAGTTTTCTAAGTGCCATTTATAATAAATGATTTAAATTATTAATTTAAATTTATAATATTAAGTTACTGAATTAAATAAGTCAACAGATTACACACCTCTTAAAAAGAAACAACTATGCAGTCAACATGTCCATATTTTCTATTTTTGATTTTAATCAACCAAACTGATGAAATGTTCAGATTAAGATTCGCTTTAGAATTGCTTTCAACATTAAATTTAATGGTCATGTATTATTTAGCTACAGACACCAGCAAGCAAAGCCGCACAGCAGAAGTTCTTATGCACACTCAGCGGAGTTGATTGGGACACTGCAGCGAGGAGATCTGGCCTCGAAGAACGGCAGGAAATTTTGAAGTTTCAATAATCCCCTTTTTCATGGCAAAGCCACAGAGAGAGCAGAATGCTGCTGCAATTCCCCTTATGCGAGGGCATGAATCACACGTCTGCCGCCAATATTATCATCACTGTGTGCTCGCTGTGCGCTCGTCTATCTGTGAAATTGTGTAATCCTTGGAGATATCGCTAGGAATAATTTTATTATCTCTCTAAATAGCAAAATGAGCTGTATCCAGTTCTTTGCAAAGTCCCAATCCCCAGTCTTGCCAAATGTTGTTTAAAAATAAATGTGCAAAACTTTTGTAATCATGACCGAGATATATGATTGTGTTCTGATTTGTTCTTTTATTTTTAGTCTGCCTCTGAAGTCTCCTTTTTTTTTAAGGAGGGATGCACCACAGCCCCACTTCAGATATCTTACAGACAGAAACAAATGAAAGGATACCAGTGATTTCGGATGGCGTCTCCATTTTCCGAGGCCAGACTGTGTTGTTTCAGGAAGAGTGCCGGGGTGTTCTCGACTCTGTCAGGGGAGAAACGAGTGGGCGGATCCTGGGCTTGCGCATTTCAGACCTGGAGACTTGGGGCTCCACTTCTCACCACTGTTGTTTCTGCTGTTCAACACCCTCTACAAATAATACTCTATTCTTAGACAGACATCACAGAGGTGATTGGCTGTCAACAGCATTCAAACAACATGAAGAGCTAACGACTGCACTGCTGTTATTTCGGGAGGTTTGACAGGAACAGTTTTTAATTAGGTATGTGGGTATAACTTCACAAGTTATGCAAAAAACAGATTACAGATATTCCATTTATTCCCTTCCATTGCTGCCTGTTATTATCATTAATTTGATTGAACGGTTCATATACTTTGCTTGCAGGGGAAAACGCTCCGGGAATTTAAGATGTTACATTGTGTAATGAAAAGCCAGGCTGTCAGGTCTGGGATATAATGATGGCACATCATCAAAGTTATAACACATGGCTGCACTAAGAACTTCATTAAAAATGATGAGGCCCTTGATTTGTGTCATGCAGTGACGTTCAGGCTTAAGTAGGAATATGGGATTTAGTAGGTTAAAGTTGGATTAGTCAAATTTTCTGTTTGTGTATCTATGTGGTCCAATACACTTCACAACACAAAGCTATCAGAACTCATCAAGGCCAATCAGCCTTCCGAAAACGGTTAAAATTTTAATTTCTCCAGGATCTGCATTAAACAGTTTACCAACGAGATTCACACATAATATTCTGTTGAAGAAACATACCAATACATATAAATTATGGCTTGAGATGTATTCAAACATTTGCTATCTGTGTAGATCTAAAGTCAGGAATTTAAATATTTAACTTTTAAATTTATGTTTAAACTGACAAACTGCCATCATGTCCATAATATCAAATAAATCAATAACTCCAAATTTGAGAAATAAAGAACACACATCCATTTAAACCTGAGGAATATAGTTCAGCCAACAAACACCTGTAGAAGATTGAAAACTAAGTTGGGTTAATTTTTTTAATTACATTTTTAACCCTAAAGTTGGGTTAGTCCATATTTGACTTGGGTTGAAACAACCCAGCATTTTTTAGAGTGTATATATTTTATTTTAAATTGAAAATATTATATAATAAATTTATTTATGCTCAACCAAAAATATCTAATCAACTTAAAATCATAGATAGATACATATATAAAATATGCAATGTAATATATTGCAATATACATATGCAATGTGAATACTTCATATTATATAGACAAATATATTCACTTTAATAATTTGACATTATTTTACTAAAATCTCTAGTTGATTAGATACTTTTGGAGCATAAAAATACTAAATACTAAAATAAATCTAATAATTTTTATAAATAAAATATATAAAATATCCAATGCAATATATATAATATGAACTATGTAATGTATACACAAATATATTAACTATAATAATTTATATGATTTTCCCAGATTTTCCATTGACTGTAAACAACAACAACAAAAAACAAGGCTGTTTTGTATTGTATTGTTAATGGTTAGATGGTTTGGCTGGACAGAACGCTGGTCATATAGCAAATTCATGGGTGTTTTTTTGCTACAGCCCTGGGATGGTTTTTGGCACGGTTGAGGTAGTTTTAGTGCAGGTGTAAGAAGAGGAATCCAGGCAACTGAACAGGAGACTGATTTCACCCCTCACAGCTCACAGCATGGCTGTCTCCCTTTAGCAAGAGCTTGGGTGAGATCCAGACCGAGCTATTTCTCCTCAATGTCACATTTAGTAAAACACACACCACAGGTCTGGAGCACAGAGGAATGGGAGTAACCTTAACCCTGCTGCTGCAGTTACCGAGCATTACTGAATCTGCTATTAATCTTAACATAACGCAATTGTCGAGCCTTTCAGGAAGGTGTGGGGAGCAAAGCGGTGCTTTTAGACAAAGCCAATATTTTCGTTTTGACTCAAAAGTTCACATTTCTCTTGGGCAGCACAACCTCAGCATCAACAGCTGACCACTCACAGGGTGCCAAGAGCTCAGTGGCATAAGGTTCGCTCAATCCAAACCGCAATCCTCTAGTTTACTGTCTAACCGCTTTGCCCATCACATTGATTGGACTGCAGTTGTGGGTCTATTCTCAGAAGCGGCGCTGAAATGACACATACACTTAAAGTGATGGCTCTACATCTAGTCGCTTCTTTTGAGGAGGGGAAAATTGTGAAGAACTCTTGTTTTCAATAACACTGGCGGTACAGAGAATGAAGAGGTCAACGGTAATGCACTCTCATTACTGGCCCACATTTAGGCTATTCAGGACAAACAATGAATCATTCCCAAATCACAGTGTTTTGAGTCACTGATCAATTATTCCTTATTGCTCCATCCTACACTTTTTGTGCAGCCGCTTAAAGCTTGACTCTGAGACGGTAATGGATTGCGGCTCTCGCTGGAGCAAACGGCTTTTGATGAGGTCCAATCTATAGTGTACACACCAGTGATCCACAAAGGATAGCTCCTTTTCACTGGTAAGAGGCCGCATCCATCATGGCTTTCTCGAGTGGTTGTGCATTAGGAGATGCCCTTGCTCAGATCAAGGTGCGCCCTTGAGCCTCACGAAAAAACACATGTTTGACCTGGGAATCGTCCGCAGGGGGCCGCGTCTTCGCCGTATATTCCGATAATCGGGAAACCCCACATCAGCATGCAGGGGCAAGATGGAGAGAAGGGGAAAGAAACGATTGATTAGATTTCTGCTGTTTGGCAGATCCTCAAATAAAACTGTGGAGATCCATCAGGCTGTGGGATCGATGGGTCAGTGGGTCAGTGCCATGGCAGTCGGCCTGCAGCTGTGTTGTCAGGGGCGACGGGTCAATGATTAAAAGGTCGAGGGGCAAGAGTTGAAGAATCGTGACAAGTGCGGAGAAAAGTCACTGCTAGATTGGTGTGCCCAAACACAGGTCAAAAGAAAATCAAACTGAATAATGACATAAATCTGATCTGTGATATATATATATATTTGTGCTGGCTTATTAATCAACCGAGTTTACCTTGAGTTTAGCCTGAGGCATAAAACCAAGCAGAAAATGCAAAAAAAGTTTCTTATTTCTATCTTAATAATAATAATATTAATAATAAAAGCTTGTTAGTAGAAATAACAGTACAATTTTATGAACTCAGAATTTTTGAAGACTAGCTTCATGCCAAATAAACAGCTTAAATTAAAATTAAATTAAAATTAATATATTATTATTATTATTATATAGAAAACTTTCTACTATTTCTACTAAACTGTTCATTAATAAAATAATAATAATAATGTATTACTAGAAATAACAGTACAGTTTTATGACTCTTTAAAGATAAACTCAGCATTTTTTGGAGACCAGCTTCATGCCTAATAAAACAGCTGTTATTGGGCTACCAAGTATTCAATTCATGTAGTGAATTGAATACTTTTAACAGTATTATAAAATGTACCAATAATGTCTTTTCATCAAACTTTTTAATGAGGAAAAATACTGAGTCTTCCTTTAAAATATTATAATGAAAAAATAGAAAAACAGGAACTGTGACAGGCCTGTGCAATAAACACAAAGTGCATATGAGTACTGATTTCCAGCATGTCAAGCAGATAAGTGCTGTGCCAAGGGCTCTTCAGATGGCATGAGATGCACAAATGATGAGCAGCGTCTAACGCAAATGTCAAAGGCATGCGATGGAGGCAAGGGTCTGCGTGGTGTGACAACTCTCTCCCCTCTATCTCTCCATCATTTCATCCTTACATCAACCCGGCCCCTGTACACCTGATTGACTTATTCTACTAATCTACATATCAATTACATCAATTATCTCCACCTTGCTGCCAGGGGCCGCTTTGAGTGATGGGATCTGGCAGGATGTGATTATTGGTCAGTAGGGGTGAAGGTTTCCAGCTTGCTGAAAATGCTTTAGGTCTGTATGGAATTGCAAAGCAAGCTCATTAGGAAGTCATATTGTTCATTATAAACATGCATAAAATGTGTTGTAGGTATAAACTTCTGAGTGCATCAGAATGCATAGAATGTTTGGGAACGCTGGAAAGGACCTGAATTACATCCGTTTTGAATAAAGGGGAGGAATTTAAATGTGCCGCTGAGTCATACAGTCATCAAGTTGATCTGTCAATTTTGTAAGCAAGCTGAACTTTACCAGCCATCACTGCATCAGGGTTGGACACTCTGACAGCCGCATTCAGTTGTGAGACTCTGGTAATGGCTGTGTAGATGCCTCACAAGAGCAGTGATGTAATTCACGACATGTCGGCTCCACCTCAGGATTGCCAGCCCTGTTTCCACGTGATAAGGACACTGAAAATTCATTGCATATTTTGGGGCAGACGGATGGGAGAGCAGGTGAGATTAATGTTGAGACAGAAGCAGTGAATCGGACTGACTATACCAGTTGTAATGAAAAACTCCAAAAGGGCCATGATTCTGCTAACAGTTGCCTTGATGATCCCATTACTGTGCGGGATCACATTCCCCCGTTGAACTACTTGTCATTGGGGATGAAGGACTGATCCCTCTAACCCTCTCTGTTTAAAAGGATCATTTAGCACTGTCCTCCCAGACTCTTCAGATGGAAAGCTTGGCTACTATAACTTCGCTTTGTGTTTGACGTGACACACTGATTGTGGCTATCCAATGTCCCAACTCTCATTGCTTCCCTCTTCCACTAAGTGTCCAGCAGCCATAAATGCATCCAGCACTCAGACAACAAAAACAACGCATGACTGCTTTACTGATCAACTACTACATCAAAATGAAAGTCATCCTATTGGTTACACCCATCTTCTCAGTTCTCAGTATGTAAGGAGGCTAAGATAAAAGCAAAGCTAAGTTTACATGTTGAAATTCATTAAAATGGAATGAAAAAAGTGTGTATGGTTGGTTGGTGTTCAAACAAGTTAGAATTTTCAGCATGAAGAAGTGCACAATTTGCACAGCAACCCAATACATCTTTATGACTTCCTTCACAACGAATCCAAAATATTGCTGATATATATTTTTTTAATTCAGAGGCTCAATTTTGTCCATTTTCTATAGCAAGAATCAGCACTCAAAGTAATTAATTTGGATTTGGTGTGAACAGGACTTAACCCACATTGTGTAGCAGTTAATTCTGCTTAGCCAAGTTAAATCTCAAGAGTGCTGATGTACAATACAGTACAACAGAGTAGTCTGTGTTTGTGGTGTTCCAAATCTTATGTGAGTGGTATTGAGCAGAAGTGTGGTTGAAAATGTTTACATCTATGAAATGGAATGGAACTGGTGGAATTTTCTTCTTTTAGCTCTTTACCATATGCACCAGTTCCTTTATTAAAATAAACATTGATAAAGAAGTTCATTGATTCATTGATAAAAATCAAATGACTTGAACAATCACCAGCTCTGTTTCTCTGTTTGCAGCAGTAAAGCAGATCTACACGGACTGCTTTGAGTTCATGCAGATGTGACAACACTGAGCAACTGGCAACACTGTGCTCTGTTAAGCTGCTCTTTTTCGTACAATGCTGGTTTGAGGAAGAGTAAAGGTGAGGATATATATATATACATACACATACACATACACACACACAAATGTTCAAAATATATATATACTACCATTTAAAAGTTTGGGGTCAGTAAGATTTTGTAATTGCAAATGAAGAAAAGACAAAAAGAAAACACACTACCGTTCAAATGTTTGGGGTCAGAATTTTAAAAGAAGTCTCTTATGCTCACCAAGGCTGCATTTATTTGATCAAAATACAGTAAAAACAGCAATATTGTGAAATGTTATTTATTATTTAAATAAGTGTTTTCTATTTTAATATATTTTAAAATGTAATTTATTTTTATGAAGGTAAAGTTGAATTTTCAACAGCCATTACTCCATGATCCTTCTGCTGATTTGGTGCTCAAGAAATATTTATTATTGTCAATGTTGAAAACAGTTGCTTGATATTTTTGCCAAAATTTATACTTTTTTCAGGATTTTTTGATTAATAGAAATTTGAAAACAACACCATTTATTTGTTTTTATGTATTTGTTTGTAGCATAATAAATGTCTTTACTGCCACTTATGATCAATGGAATGCATCCTTGCTGAATGAAAATATTAATTTCTTAGGGGAAAAAATTTACTGACAGCAGTGTATAGCAAATGCTGCACAAACTGGGAAAAGATATACTTTTTTCTTTAACAATTTGTGCAATGCACACACATACACATTTAGATATATGTACACATACAAGTAAATCCATAAATTTTAACTAATAATAATAATAATAGAAATTATTATAATTGTTGTCCTCTTTTAATTGATAACATGTGCATCTAAACAAAAATGGGAGAACAGGAATCAAATAAATCACAACAAAAACTCTGACCTATCGTAGAAGATGCAAGACCTGGATCATAATTCAAACACCACAAAACTAAATATGCTTAAACAGCTAGAAACTCTACCAGGTGATTAAAGCCTGTAGCACAGGGCAGCTCTTCGACTTTGAGGATTATCACTGGAATATGACAAGCTCACTGGACACTCAGCATATGCTAGAGCTCAGCAGGAAGACAGGTTGTCAATGTTGCACACAATCTTTGATTGACACAGGTGTCAAAAAAGATGCCTGGAAAGAAGCAGTGGCGTAGCTGGACATAAAAAGGAGCACATCTGGCCTACACTTTTATCCAACAAACCCATCTCTCCTCTAGATCTGCAGTGAGTGCAAAGAGCACAAGGCCACTCCACATGTGATCTATTAAGGAACAGATCAAAGCGTGCACATGACGTACTAAGCAAAACGTACATGCGCACACATATCAGGGTGCTGTATCAACAGCCTGCTTTCCAGTGTAATAACTCTCCTTAATCAAATCAAAGCTTTCTAGACCCACTGGGTCTGAGCAACCCGGTCGATAAAGTGGAAATGCTGAATAAGAGTAAGGGCTTACCGTGGCCTCCTCTTGTGAGGAAGGGCATCCTGTTGATGGCGATGGGTACGGTACCATGCTTGTTATGGAAGTGATGGACATGGTGTGTGGTGCTCAGGCTGGAAGACACACGGGCACTGGCCGATCTGTCCGGTATCGAGGCCAACAAGGCCAGAGATAATGCCAACCTCCACCAAGAACCGAGGCCCAGCCAGCTGCCTCCGCCACACTCCCAGCCCAGAAGCACCACCTCCAGTCTGGGGCAAGAAGGTCCGGCATAGGCCCTTCCACACCCCATTTGTCCCATCCTTTGGAAAGAGTACATCTCAGAAAGGGTTGCCCATGTCAGTCATTATCCACGGGCCAAATAAACAATGCAGAAGAAAACAATGCTACCCAGAGCCCCGAGGCTTTAACAGTAGGTTTCCAAGAGACGATAAAATCCTCAAAAAGAAGAAATCCCTTTTCAAGTCCGGCATAAAAAAATCCAAAGGGGGGGAAAAAAAACCAATCGGTCAGTTCCTCCTGGCTTTCACACTTGGTGACTATCAAAAAAGAAAGAAAACCAAACAAGGGAGCTTGTCTGCAAAGAGGAGGAGGAGGAGGGCAGGCTCGATGGAGTCGATAATCATCTGCGCTGCAACTCCCAAAAGCGTTCTAATCAAGGCCGCACGGATCAATATTTTTGGATGCAGATTTTGTGCCTTAATTGATGAGGGGAGAAACGCTCCAGGTGCAAGAGATGCCGGGAGGCGTCTCCCTTCGAGTTCCCAGCCTCAGGTACGGCTTACGTGCTATTTAGACCACTCTCCCTCAGAGGGCAACTCCTCTATCACGCAAGAGGAAATAAGAGACATCCCGGCGGCTAATGGATTATTCTAATGCCGATTAAAAGATGACAGCAAACAGAGAACAGAAGAAACAGATAGGATGAGACTGACCCAGGCGCGATGAAGCGTTCACGTTTCCTTTATGCAGACGGAAAGAAAGAGAGACTTCTGCTGCAGCATGGTACAGGGAAAAAGCAGCAAATAAATAAATAAAGCCGTCTGTGACTCCTGACGCGTTGGCTGCAGACGCAGCGCGAAGCTTCTCCGCTGCGCGTTCCCTCTCGAAGTGGAAGACCCGGAGCGGAGCTGGATCAGTTTTCCAGCAGCATCCTGGATCGCTCTTTTAGATTGTTGTCTCTGCCTCTGACGCGGACACCGTATCAATTAGCGCTGCATTTTATCCCTCTTTTCTCTTTTCCCTCCCCCTTTCCGATAAGCATTCACTTGCTAATGTGTTTAGTCTGAGAGTGTTACCAGCAAAATGCCCCTCGCAGCTGAAGTGTGGATGAACAAAATCCGTATGTGCGCCTCCTCGCGATCCTTGATAGCTCTTCTCCCGGGATTGATGGGACCAAGAGCAAAGGCTAAGAAAAAAAACCCTCAGAAACAACAAGCGTTGCTTGCCGCAAGCGTGAGGTGCAGGACGCACGGTCCTTCTTCTGGATGTTCAACCAGAGACTGCTACAGAGATGTAGAGAGAAACAGGGAGAGCGAAGGAGAGGAGAGCGGTGCAGTGTGCGTCTGAGGGAAAGAGAGAAGAGAAAGGAGGGGTGCGCAGGGAGCGGGCGATCGTAGTGCATAAGCACACATACAGACATAGAAAGAAGCCAAAAGATGGAGAAGAAAAAAAGATTCAGTTGCACAGCACACACGCAACCAGGAATACAAATTCAGTGCACTGTGCACGCTCACCACAGCGTCTGAAAACACACCAGCCGCACACTGCAGAGCTTGACCAATGAGACTAGCAATACAAGATGCTTATTCCTGCAATAGTACATGAAAGTGCCAAAGAAAGAGAGCTTTGAAATGGTGTTTTTTTTTGCATTTTTACAGGTGGTCTATTCTTATCCAATGTGGAAAATCACGCTCAGGAAATCTGAAAAGACTTGCTGGTGCCAGATGCAACCCACCCCCCCTACTACCAAGATAGCAGTAGTTGGTTCCCGATCTTGATGAATAATTTAGTATGAGACAAAATTTGATGGCAAATGCCTGCCGCTGTGTTTCTCTCCCATTCTCTAAATGTTTCCATTTCACACTCATTTGTTTAGGTTGTTTTATGAAAGGTGTGTTTATTCATACAGAATCATTTTTTAACTATACAGGGTTAGATAGATATTCAAATTCATGTGCGTATGTCTCCAGGCCCATGAGATAAAATTGATCTGTTTGTGCTTTTCAGTAAACGTTGAATTTGAGCCAATCAACAAACCAAATCATCTACATACATACTCCTAAATGCTTTCAAAATGACTTTCAATAGATATACACAATGAATTGTAAATATATAATTAACTGTGTATATCTACTGAAAGTCATTTTGAAAGCACTGAAAGCACACATACGAATTATATATACACACAGTATATATATA
>NW_015554093.1:1771908-1794403 GCF_001515605.1 Sinocyclocheilus anshuiensis
TATTTATTTCATTTTAGATATTAATTATAATAATACTAATTATACACACAGATGTTCTAGACAGATATCTGCAGTTTTGCTGGTTAAAAGGTTTCATCTCATAACATATCATCACCTCTGCAGGATATCAACCAGCTAAACAATGGTACATGGTAAGTTTGCATTTATCAGTTGCAAATATGCCATGGCTATGCCTATGACATAGATAAACAAGGCTTAAAATATATCCCAACGCACATTTTGCTTCAACAGGAAATCTGTCAGTGCTTCAATGAAAACTGTGCTTGTCAAGCAATTGGATCCTTAATGGTGTTACTTGTAAGCAGAGGTTTTTGATCAGTAAAAATGTATGGACACTACAAATGATGATCGCTCCATCAAAGTGTGTGAGAAAGAGAGATAGAGAGAGAGAGAGATGGACTGAATCTATGCTTCATACATCAGATAAATCACCCAGGATAGCGATCTCAGTTGGGATTGCCTTGCCGGTTGAAAGGACGTGTGTGGAAAAAAAAGGCCAAACAGCAAAGAGCCAGAGCCACCTTTCATGGTGACAGGAGGGGAGAAGCAGGCCATTACTCAGACACAGGGAGGGAGCGAGGGGGGCTGGCGCCGCCAATGAGCTGGGTTGATTGAACAGAATGGAGAAGAGGAGAGGGCAAGTCCGTGTCACGGCAAACAGCAGCCAAGTCTGTAAATCCACCACATTGGACGCAGCTAACGGCCACAGTTAGCCACACTGTCGACTGTTCAAATGAACACAGAGGCCTGCTCATCGAGATTTAGCCTCAGGGTAGGCCGAGAGAGATGCCCATCCCACTGTAATCGATTCTCATTTCTCTGCAGACCGAGATACACAGACGATAACCTTGAGATCAGGTGACGTGCTTCCAATACGTGCAAAAACGTCCATACTGAAGGATATGGACTGCAGCGTCAAAAAATAATCAATGATGGTAGTCGCCATTTTCTATCTAGAGGTAGAGAGAGACACATGCAGCTCCGGTCACGTAATGAGGCCCAGATAACCTCAAAGACTGATGATGATGAAGGTTGTAGTGAAATTAGGGTGCCGGTAATTCATAAGAGGTGTCATCTATTGTCAGCCTGGTGGATTGGGGACATTCTCCTCAGTGGCGATGATATCTTCATGAGGGTTCTCTGAGATGAAAGGCTGGTATTAATCAATTTGCCAACCCTGGGGTTGCTCAGCACGATAAGAGACGATGCTATCTGGGCCGTGCGCGCTTCTGGGTGCGAGGCGTCCCTGAGTTTAACCATCTGCCACCAGGCAGTCTTAGCTGTTGGCCATCTTCTCTCCACACAGCACGCTGGCCCAGTCAGAGTCAGAGGGTTGAGACGACATGCAGCACATGTGATAAAGGTACTCACGAGGAGACCAAACACCAATCATGTCCATTGTGTTGGCTTCAGAACCCGAAACACTTATGATATTAGAGCACACTGCTGCTAGTGGACTCTTTGGATGGAGGAATAAACAAAACGACCTAGTAGAGCATTGTCAGCTTTTATCTACACATACATTTGGTTAAGAGTGTAATGTTTTGACGTTAAAGGGGCAGTTCACTCAAAAATAACAATTGTGTCATCATTTACTTTCTCTCATGTCGATCCAAACCTGTGTGACTTTCTTTCTTTTTCTGAGGAACATCAAAAGTGGGGTCCGATGGGGTTGATACTTCAAATCTTCAAAGTATAGTTTTAAAAATTTGTATTTGCAGACAATATAATATTAATGTAATAAAATGCCACTTAAATGTACTTAAAAGACTACATTTTTTCCTGATTATGTTTCTTCACATACTTAAGTATACTTTTGAAAAGCTTTACTTTAAAACGTGTATAAATGTGTACAAATGTGTATAATTACAAATGTATTTAAATACATGACAAGTTTTAATAGAAATTACTTGTTTATTTTAGTTTACCATAAATGCTTGACAATACATTTGAGAGTACACTTCATTTTAAAGACAACAGAAGTGATTATGAAATTACACAAGATGTACTTAAATCCTACTTACAGTAAGTGGGTAAAAAAACACTTTTAAGCTTAAAGGTGCAGTAGGAGATTGTAGAAAATGCTAACTTTAGCCTGATAGCACTGAAAGAGAATGTCCCACCCTCCCTGCAATCGGTGTCCAAAGCCACACCCCCTGAACGCATTTACGCTCACAGACCAGAATACCAGAGACAACATTACTACAATAGGCTACATCAGCGGTTCCCAATTCCAGTCCATGTTCTGAAGTGAAGTAAATTTCAACGGATTTCCCCTGCTCAGTGAGGAGGGAGCAATGAACACTGTGTAGGGATCATATGGATCGGAACACAGTTAATGCACGTAGCTCACTTCTAACGAGCTGGTTATCTGAATCGCGAGGACTGGAATTGAGTACTACAATACCAGGAAGGAAGATCGGGTTGTTGATGTTTGTCTGCTATTCTCGCTCTGTCTGCACAGCGTGAATGCGCTGAGGACGTATCGTGTCTGCGCGAACCGGGTGCGCAGAGGTATGCAGATATATACGTTGACAGGCAGGTAGGAAAGTCAATTAAAACGCTCGAACCGAGTGTTTTGATTGGACGAACATTTCTTGGTCCTACGCCTTCCACAGAATATATAAATACAGATAAATACATTTAGACCACTTAACTTAATGATTGCTATGGGGATGTGAAGAGACTTTCAACCAGCATAACAAAAAATGTTTCTGAAGACAATCACCTATTGCACCTTTAACTACTCTTTTTAAAAGTATGCTAAAGTATACTTTTTCTTTATATGCAGAGACAACTGTAACCAAGCTGTTTGTACTGTAGGCTGCTTTCCTCAGCCTAGCAACATTAGTATGACCTATCGCTTTTGGGACAGGTCTGACTTTTTGCCCAAACAATGAGAGAGCGAAGGAATGTTTGGGGAAGCCTGCTTAAAAGTATCAATAAAATAATTCCGTTTCCTGACAATAGCAGCACAGAAATGACTCAGTTCAACTTTAAATGCTGTCGCCCACGTTAGCACAGCTTTTTTTTGTTGTTGTTGTTGCTGCAGTTTTATATGCTGACACACTAATGACTAGCCTATTGTAACATTCCCTGTTGGTCTGAAGGATCTATCTCAGACGCCATTGAAGAATCTCATTTATTCCTTAATATTGTGTAATTCATGATGAAAACCAACAGTGTAATGAGTGTGTGGGGATAAACAACAGGAAGAGAGACATCATCTGCACTTTCCTGTATCCTGAACATTTCCACCCAAGACATTTGTGCAGTAGCCCCCGGGGAAGATGAGGCCGGATTAATAACGGCAGTTTTGGTATAATTACTCATAATGCCTGCCTCCTCTGGAACTAATGGCCCGAGGTTGAGATATCTGCTGGATTTAATTCAACTTAAAGAGACAGCACCTCACATTGCTCTTTAGGGGAAGGGAAGAAGCCCAGTGTGAATGCACGCTTGGCTGCACCTAAACGCACTCATCCAAAACCACTGCGGTGCAAGGATCGTTTGACAGGTTAAGATGATTGCATTGCCTTTTAATCTGGCCGAGCAAAGTTTGTGTTTGAGATTTCTGCCATTACAAAGATTTCTATTCAAAAATCAGATATCATGTTTTGATTTATGAAAAAGCAGACTATATTTTTCTTTTGTCTGTGGCACAAGAGATAAGGGGAAGGTATTAAGAACTCAGGAAATGGAGCGAGTGCCATCTACTAGTGAATTCTCGCTTATCAGAACAAATCCTGCCTGAGCCGGTTCTGCTCATGTCCGCTGAGAGTATATTAAAGCAAACAACATTAAACCAACGGGATGGGGATCCTGGCACCTTAAAGCACAAACATATGGTGTAAAGGACGTGAGATCCAAAGCATATGAAATTCTCCCTCAGGGTAATATAAAATACAGAACAGAACAGAATAGAACAGAATAGAATAGAATAGACTCAGGGGCGGTTCTAGGATTTCATCCTCAGGAGGCATTAGATACAAAGTTGCATACAAATTACCTAAATAAACTTTACAGTGCTTGTGAAAACTCTATTACTGTATGAAGTAAATATACACAAATACCAATTAAAGCAACAGAAGTTACTTCGTAAAGAGCAGTGAGCGATTCTCTATTTTTTATTTATTTTTTTGTTTGATGATTACCATTATTAACATAAGAAATGCATGGATCTGTTATATTGATGCACATTCTATTTCAAATTAATTCTGTTCTTTTGAACTCTTTTCATTGAAGAATACTTAAAAATAAATAAATAAATAAACACAACCAATAAGTCAATAAATAAATACATAAATAAGTCGCAAAACTATTTTCAACATTGATAATAATTAATGTTTCTTGAGCACCAGATCAGCATATTAAAATGGTTTCTGAAGGATCATGTGACATTGAAGACTGGAATAATGGCTTCTAAAAATTCAGCTTCATCAGCACTTGAATAAATTACATTTTAAAATACATTAAAATACAAAACAGTTCATTAAATTTGTAAAAAAAAAAAATCACAATATTACTGTTTATATATTTGATCAAATAAATGCAGCCATGGTGAGCATAAGAGACATCTTTCGAAAACAATAAAAATCTTATTTTATGCCATTATCCTAACAACATACTAACGTTAAACTCTCTAAAAACTATTTAATTCAATATTGACATATATTAATAAAATAAGCTAACAATTAGTTAATTGTACTTATAATACGGTGCTGTTGAATGCTTGAATCTGATTGGCTGATGAATGTTCTAAGGTGTGCAATTATTTTCAGGGAAACGCACGGCTAAAGTAGTTCCAGGCAGGTCTACTGTCCATATCACTCCACATCATGCCAAATGATTTCAGCTTTTTCAAACTTCCTTACAGCCTACAACAGCAAAAGGAACACACTGACCAAGCAAATATAGTAAACAAAAGATAAAAACAATAAATTATTCAATGCGTTTGCCCCAAAATGACTTAATGTACAAAAAGCATACTCTCTTTCTCCTGCTCTCTCTCCCTTACAAACGCACACACATACAGTACAGACACACACACCCACTCAAACCTCCATTGCTAGGTCTGAAATGACAGTTTGGAATTAGCAACAGAGGCATGGGATGAGATGCGTAAGAAATGAATCCTACGCACAAGAGAGTTTTAAGGACAAAAACCTGATGAAATAACAAGTGTCTTGAAATAACAAATGTCTTGAAGTCTAACATAACGGCCACCTCGGATATGAATTATTTTCTAATAATGCAATGACCCGTCATCAATTATTCCTTCCTTAGAGTTCAATAGTACTGCATAGTACATTATGTTTGTGTATATTTACACAGATTAACACAGTGAGCTTAGCTAAATGGTAACATCACATTACAGAAATCAGTTTTAAGTCATTTCTCCTAGTATGAGTACTATTTATGTGATACAATGGCATATTGCCAATGTACTGTAGATGCTCCAAATCATGAGGTTCCATGATGGTTCCATGTAGGCAGCTCACTAGGTTTTAGAAAAAATACTGAGATTTAATCATTTTATTATTTTTTTTTTCTTACCTTTGCAAACTTTGGCAAACAGAGTTATTTAAAAGCAACTCTGGCAAACATTAACCTCAGTGCGTAATGGTCTGAGGAAATAACAAACTGCTGATATAAATCAGATCATTTCCAGTGTGAGCCCAGCACTGCAAAACAGGGCAGTAGCACAAGAAACCATCAGAACTTGGCCAAGCAAGGCAAACACGGCTCCTCATCTGCTTGTGGAGCATACAGTGAGGAGCGTGTGAGAAACAGCATGCTGCTGTCCATGTGTTCTGCAGGCCTGCCCACATGGTGTCAGTGCACCAGGAGCCTCATCATTCATGGTGGGTGGCACAAGAAGGGCGAAGAGACTGTACGAGCACGTGCATGTATGTAGGTAGGTGGGAGTATGTGTGTGTGTGTCTGGGGGCCAGGTGCCACTAGAAATGAACCAAACCATCTGTGACAGAAATACTTCTTCCCATTATGTGAACTGTAAAGGCCCACCTGTGCAAAAGCCAGCCCTTTGGCAGGGTGGGATCCACTCCAGCAGCAGTAGGCTTTAATTTCAATTAGGACAGCTCACACTTGTTCTCAGAGCCAACATTGGACAGATACATCTGAGGGCACCGTGTTAAAGGACCATCTCTGCTGAAGCATTTAACGAGCAAGACACCAATCACGGTGCATTTCTTTGGATTTTGGTAAATGAACACAATAGACTCAAATTTTACACGAATGAAAACGAGTTGGTGAATTCTGTTCAAAGTGTACCATCTTAGGTCATGTCAAATTTTCATAATTCATGTCAACTTTTTTTTTGTTCACTGGAAACTTACTTTTTATGTTTCGTCAGCTGAACTGTTATTTTAAATTGTAATAATAGTTCACAATATTACAGTTTTTACTATATTTTTATATGAAAAAGCAGCCTTGGAAAGAATAAAATACTTCTTTAAAAACATTAAAAATTATACCGACCCAAAACTGGTATGTCAATACCAGTAATTATTCATATTTAGATGTTTTTGTTTGTTTAAATCAACTGAATAATGCACACAATAACAAGAACGGCACACAATAACATGAATATCGAAAAATAAACAAATTCTAAGCTTCCTCACTGCAACAATGTTAAGCCTAACAAGAGCAACATCAAAATAAAATTAATATCTTTAAAATAGAAAAAAAAAAAACTGATTCCTCAGAGCCCTAAACATCGTCTGCTTATGCCAGTCACATCCTGAGCTCATAACCCAGGGTAGTACTGTCATCATTGGCCTTATCAGATGCTGTATAATCCTCTTAGGTTGAGGGGGGAGGAAGTTTATATACTATATGCAAGCTGCGTCTCATCGTTTACCCCTTGATGTGATTAAGCTTGAAATAACTGAGCCAATTTTATGGATATAGGGAGGATCAATCCTATTGCCATTGTGAAAGTTGCGCTTGAGAAGGAAGCTTTATGGTGGGTGAATGGACTCGTCCGTAGGTGTGGTAACGGAACCAATTAGTATTGATTTGTTACATCATCTTAATTATTTTGGATTTCAAAATAGAGAAGCTAAATTGCAATTTCTAAATAGAAAAAAAAAAATTGTCTTTTTTGAAACATGTATGTGACTCATTTGACTCAATTGGGTTTTTATGCAACAAGCAATGCCAGAATTTGAGTTTGCATGTTTACCGAGTGGCTGCAGGTTCCAGTCAATTGGCAGTGAATTGAATTCTTCTCTTCCTTGATTATTTGAATTTACTGCTGTGGATCACAAATACTGCTGAAAAGCCCTTGGAATTATCTAATAAGCAAATTACTTAAATTAATCCGCTTAGAGGTGAGGGATTAAATCTTTTCATGTGGAACATTCAGTAATTCAAGAAGGCATCTGAAACCAGCCAAAGGCAGGTGCTGAGCCAAGATAGAGCCAGACTCACTCTTAAACTCTCCGTTTACAAGAGCACATCGTACTGCTGCACAGAAAGATGATAGGGCTGTCAGATAAAGTCCATTGATTTGTACTCCTTCTGTAGACCAAAACTTCTTCAAAGAGTCGGATATATATATATATATATATATATATATATATATGTATATATAAAACGCACATTCTGTACAGTGTAGTGAAGTATAGACCCTACAATTAAATGCATAAAAGACTGCATACATTTATACCCTGGGAAAATCACTTCCAATAGTCACTATCATCTGCAACAGAAAATGACCAAGATCTTTGGCATGACAAAAGAAAATTAGTCTAGCATTATAGTACTTTTTAATTTATAACAGGCACAGTGGGACTAATGCTGGGCTGGGCTGTGTAGAAACACATAGTAGGTCCAGAGGGGCGGAGCTAAGTGATATATGATAATGATTCAGTTTGCGAAGATATGTGTAAATATCCAACATATAATAAACACTAACCCTACAGAATCGATTTTCAGCATAAAAAAAGTAATGAATCACATATAATCCAATAAAAGAAGTGTGAATGTGTGCTTGCAGTGTGTATTGAATGGGATTCAATAAAAAAGCAGTGAACCATGAAATAATGGCAAAAACGTCTTTCAATTGAGTTGTCCTTGCTGGCTGAAAGTAAAAAGAAACATACAATGTGTCCAGTTCGATTCACGTTCAAATGACTATAATAATTGAAATAACTAAAAAGCAAATTACTTAAATTAATCCGCTTAGAGGTGAGAGATTAAATCTTTTCATGTGGAACATTCAGTAATTCAAGAAGGCATCTGAAACCAGCCAAAGGCAGGTGCTGAGCCAAGATAGAGCCAGACTCACTCTTAAACTCTCCGTTTACAAGAGCACATCGTACTGCTGCACAGAAAGATGATAGGGCTGTCAGATAAAGTCCATTGATTTGTACTCCTTCTGTAGACCAAAACTTCTTCAAAGAGTCGGATATATATATATATATATATATATATATATATATATATATATATATATATATATATATATATATATATATATATATATATATATATATATATATATATATATATATATATATATATATATATATATATATATATATATATATATATGTATATATAAAACGCACATTCTGTACAGTGTAGTGAAGTATAGACCCTACAATTAAATGCATAAAAGACTGCATACATTTATACCCTGGGAAAATCACTTCCAATAGTCACTATCATCTGCAACAGAAAATGACCAAGATCTTTGGCATGACAAAAGAAAATTAGTCTAGCATTATAGTACTTTTTAATTTATAACAGGCACAGTGGGACTAATGCTGGGCTGGGCTGTGTAGAAACACATAGTAGGTCCAGAGGGGCGGAGCTAAGTGATATATGATAATGATTCAGTTTGCGAAGATATGTGTAAATATCCAACATATAATAAACACTAACCCTACAGAATCGATTTTCAGCATAAAAAAAGTAATGAATCACATATAATCCAATAAAAGAAGTGTGAATGTGTGCTTGCAGTGTGTATTGAATGGGATTCAATAAAAAAGCAGTGAACCATGAAATAATGGCAAAAACGTCTTTCAATTGAGTTGTCCTTGCTGGCTGAAAGTAAAAAGAAACATACAATGTGTCCAGTTCGATTCACGTTCAAATGACTATAATAAACTGGTTGCTTTTAGTGAATCAAAAACAAACAACACTACCAGTGTAGTGCGATTCACAATCGAATGAGACGGTTCATTGCTTTGAAAAAGTCTAAAACACAGCAATGTACAATTTACAGCATTAGCAGAGACAGATGTGTAAATGATGTAAGCAAAATAAACATTAACTGAAATATAGTAAATAAAATGGAAGCAAATCAAAATCATACTGAATCAAGGGCTTGTGAACCAGAATCAAATAGAGAAATCCTAAATCCAATTTCATACACTTCACAGCTAACCATATTTTAACAATTCATACTTTTTAAAATTAATTAATTAACGCACTTGCTTTCACAATGAACAGATTTATACTGACTCCAAGCTATTTGAATAAATGCATTTGAAAATATGATTATTAAAATTAAATAAAATACATGCAAATAGTTAAAAATAAACTATTTACCCTTTTTTTTTTTGAGTGGAGAAATCCTGCCAGTTTCATTTATGTATGACCGACAAATATTCATCACATTTACTTTATTAGTTTGTGTTAAAACTGTGTAATCCAAATGCATGAATCATTTATATGCAATTCAAATGCATAGATTTGGAGTGTACTTTTCAATTCCAAACTTATGGGTATTAGTATGGAGAACATTTCTGAGATCATTTGGAAAGTGGCTTATTTTACTTCATTACTATGACGAATGTTCAGCCGATTTATAATCTCTCACTTTGGAATGATTTCGAATCTGATGTAATCGTCATATTTGAGGTCCGAATGTATGGATTCTGTCCAGTAAAGCAAGCAAGTCAGCAGTCGATATGATGTTATTCACCGCTGGGAAAGCAGCCTGCACCTGATTCACACTCATGTTTGTGTGTTTATGTAACTGGAAGGAGGGGGTGGACGGCCGAGGGCTGCGGGTAGTGGCTCTGTCAGCCAGGTTCAGCCTGCAGCGGAGTCCGGTGATGTGTAAATCAGGTGGAGGTGTAGCTGAGGGCCAGCTTCGGACCTGTAGAAGACCTGTTCAGCCCGGCTGAGGAGCAGCAGATTGGACAACCTGTCTCCACTGCCACCCTCCGGACACCATCCAGCCCACTGACATTACAGCGAGGAGACAAACACAACCCTGTCCGCCGCACGGCCAAACAACCGCAATCATCTCCGTAATGGCCTTGTCTACAGTGGCCCACGCGCTCGCTAGCTAAACTAACCAAGACATAACTGCACTGCAGTGCAGCTAGTGCCTGAGGAGAAAAACGATGTCTGTCTTTTCCTTAACATGGCCGGGTTTCTCCGCCAACCACGGCAACATCTCGCCATTGACCTGTGGAAGACATTCTATCCATCTCACGTTGGGAACGGCAATTGCTAAGTGCCAGGGCAGACCCATTCATAATCAGTCTGAGCAGATCGCTGCTAATGCTAAGAGTGCCGGAAGAGGGATGAGGAGAGCCAGCGTCACAGAGGGTTCATTCATCAGGCACCTGCAGTGGGTCTGATACTGATACTAAAATACCATTCCTCCCCAGGCCCGGACTGTGGGGGTGTGCATAATGGATGCACTAGATATACTGTTCCCACTCCACAGCAACCACACACAGCCCACGGCTAACAGAATGTAAGCTGTGCCAGCCAAGCGGCTTAAACGTGGCCGAGTCGTCACGTATGAAGACACTTATTACAGTGTTGCCCAAATATTTTTCTTTAGGGAACCCCCAAAGTACCCGCTCATCAGTTAATATTACTTACATTACAAAAATTACCATAACATTATAAGCAATATTAATATTCACTTTAAACCAAAAATAATCAGTGCGAGTGTGGGTGAACAGATTCATCAGGGGATTTTCACCTTTTCCCTTAATGAGACACATTGCTTTTTTTGTCTTTCACAGGTTTTGACAGTTCTGGAGGCAATCAGAGAACAACTTTCCAACTATCCAGATCAGTAAAGGGTACTATTTTCAAATTTACTAATAAAATTATATTATATAAAAATAAAACATAATTCTCTCTCTCTCTCTCTATTCATTACTTACAGGGATAATGGCAACACACTATAGAAACATACTGTAGAACTTAAACTTTTCCCCTCTGTTGAATGAAACTAATTAAAACCAAAAACTAATGAATACTTATGAAACTAAGCTGCAAAATGGCTTGCTCTGCCCACATTTACATGTCAATGACACCTATTCAATATTCAGAAACGTATCATACTTAATAACAGTGAGATGATAAGAAGGATAACATGCTGTTATTTCTAACATCAAAAGAGCTAATATTATGTGTGAGAACTTTCCTGGCTATGTGTAGGCATGGGCCGGTATGCAATTTTGATGGTATGATAACCTTAAGCAAAAATATCACGGTTTCATGGTATCACGGTATTGTCGTTACAGCTCTAAAATATGTTATTTTTAAATGACTGGGTAAAAAAAACCCAACCTTTTTCCGCTGAACACAATATATTTTGTTTTTGAGCAACATACAGATTATTAGGAACAGTGCAATTTGTTAATGTTTTCTTTGATTTGTTTCCTAAAAAGAAGAAAAATAAAGACTGACATCTTTATTTAACCTAAATCTGTAATTACAGTTATTTAATTTTAGTTATATAATTCATATACATATCATTTCATATCATTTAGTTATATAATTTCATATACATAATTTGATTTAATAATAACCCAATTTGAAGCAAAAACAGAATATTCTGACTAGCTTTGTGAAATTATACTACATGCCGGAACGAAAAAAACAGCAGAAGCTCTAAATGAGATGCAGATTCACTCTCTGACAGCAGGAGGCGCTCATGAAACACCAGATACAGCATTTCCTTGGTTACTGCTGTAAACAAAGCAGCGCTGCGCTGACAAGTCCAGAACAGAGACGAGCAGCAATAAGACTAAAAACGGCTGGTTGCCAATCGCGTATGTTCCAGGGGAAGCTCCTTAAAGCAGCACTATGTAACTTTTGGCGCCCTAGCGGTTAATAAACAGAACTGCACACATCCCACGGAAGAACATTCCAACCGGAGCTGATTCACGCAGGTATGTGTTACTCCGCAGCAGAGGCGGACAGTAACTAAGTACATTTACTTGAGTATTGTACTTACACTATGTAGCGGCTTTGAAAGTCAGTGGGTGATTTTTTTCTTCTCTACAACATGACTTTCTTTTTTTCAGTTTATCAGTAATCACTCTCACTCACTACATGAAGAGATTTCCCATCATTTTTTGAACACTGACCAGTTGCAAATGTGATATTTATTTACAGCAATTCAATAATAAGAAGTTAATATTGTGGTATATATTAGACACAATATTGTCTGATTTTGCTAAATTGTGTAAGTGAAAATATTACCTATAAAGCCACAGTTTACAGGATTTCACTGTCCACTCGGTTCAAATGTGGTTGATTATCGTCGGGCTCTAGTGTGCACACACTGTCAGAGCTGTGTGAGATCACTACCATCCTGCTTTTGTGGGGGTGGGTAGGGGTGTTAAATATTTTTTTTGTTTTGTTTTGTTTAGTTTTTTCCCCATAGGTTTTTAACATTCTAAAAGCTCTTTATTCCAAAGATACTACAAGCTAGTCAGTTTATTCAGTGTTGTAAGTTATTTCAGAGGTATTGCAAGTATTACATACAACAATAATAAAACAGTGCATTGACATAAAAAAGGAAATTTACTTTTGGTACTTAAGTACTTTTAAAAGCAAGTACTTCTGTACTTTTACTTAAGTAAAAATCTGTTTTTACAACTTTGACTTGTAATGGAGTAATATTTGACCAGCAGTATCTGTACGTTCACTCAAGTAATAGAGTTGTGTACTTTGTCCACCTCTGCTCCGCAGCGGTGACGACCCGACCAGGCTACAATAGTCCAAATATAAGTACTTATTATAAGTGTACCGGCCCATGGGTAATCAGCCCATGCCTAGCTATGTGAAATACTTTGTTTGAAATTATTTGAAAAATAATGTATTTCAAATCATTTTTATTCTTTAGAACTTTAGATTCATTGAAGAATCCTGAAAAAAAGTATAAATTTCTACAAAAAATATTAGGCAGCACAACTGTTTTCAAGATTGATAATAATGAGACATTTCTTAAGCACCAAATCAGCATATTAGAATGATTTCTGAAGGATCGTGTGACACTGAAGACTGCTGAAAATTCAGCTTTGCCATCATAGGAATAAATTACATTTTAAAATAGATTAAAATAGAAAAAAGTTACTTTATAATTATAATAATACTGAAATAAATAATATAATTTTTAAATATATATGCTTTAATATAAATGAATAATTAACATAGCAATATTAATATATAAGATTGTTTTACATAAGTATTTATTCTAATATTTTAAAGTCAGAATTTCTGTGTTACAGTTTTAACAAAACCAAAACCTTTCCCAGTACTCCCTAGAAGCTAATTAAGTACCCGTGGGGGGTACTTCTACTCCTGCTTGAGAATCGTTGTTTTAACAACATTTCAAGAATAATAGTGTCTCCACTCCCACATAACCAAGTAACATGTATTAAAAAAACACATCAAGTCACCGGTACACACAGCCTTATCATGTAGGTGGCTGAACACAGAGCAGCTCCCACAATTCCCAGGTGCTTCCCACCCACACCTCCTTCTGAATTGTGCTGTGCTTCTGCAGTGTCAGCTTTCTTTGCTCCTTTCATTTCCTCCCAGTGTCCTCCCTGGCTTAAACCTCATCCCTGATTGGCCAATCACTACCCAGCCTCCATCAATCACAGACCTCTTTCTGATGGAGAGCGCTCAACACGTTGCTTTCTTACAAATTATTGGCAAGACTGTCAAGAACAATGAGGGTCATCAGTCTGTGGCCATGTAACCGTGAGATCGAGGCTGGAGGAAAAGGACGCTGTGGAGCGAATTGAAGCTCGCCAGGCTATTGTTTGGGGTTACAGTCATGCATACGATTATTTGTCCACAAAGCATCTCCATAGTGCTGATGGTGGGTTTGAAATGCGTGAGTAGGAGGAGGTGAAGGCTTTGGGCTGCTGCTGTCTTTGGCTCTGCTGTAAACAGCCCTAGCTAGACTTGACGCTAGCAGGCACGGTGAGTCATGTCACCTAGCGGTGCATACAAACACATTAGCTTTCCAATTAGAGGCAGCCGGGTTCTCCAAACCCCCTTCTTCACGCTGGGCCTAGAGTTGGGCCAAATTCAAGTTTTTGACGTGAGAGGAAACGAGGGGGACAGCAGGAAAGGAACGAGTGAGTCAGAGGCCGAACGGAGGACAACTGGAGTGAAGACACTGTTATAAATGGGAGGGGGAAGGACTGAACGGGACCCACTGGATAGGTGTCCTCGTTGCCACTCGCTTGGAGTGGGTCAGGGCTGAAGGTTAGTCCTCTGAAATGCTCTATCAAAAAGTAATCAGAGACATAGATCTATCGCATACTGGGATATTTTTAGGTCGTTGTCAAGGAACAGCATCTCCTTGATCTTTGATGTGCGCAAATATTCAGTGTGCCAGTTCATGATTTCCTGCTGTTACATTTTCATTTCAGTAACAATACAGGTAAACGTTTTGTATATAGATTTTATGTTAAGATGGAAAATACAATGGGCCTTATTCATGAAAAATTTGATTCTTTACAAATCCATTCTTATGTAAATAGTCCCATTGAGACAACTACTATAAAAATGTTTTTACAAACAATTCAAACACAAATTGGCAAATGGTCATAATTCAGTTTTTATGACCATGTTTTTATTATCACGTTTTTAAAAAAGAGTGTTAAAAGCCATAAGCCAACATCAAATTAAAAACAACAGATAAAATATAAAACTATTAAAGTTGTTGATTATAGAGACCGACTCAATATCATTTGGGGTGTTTCATGGGAGTGTGCGTTCCCTGCAACTTCTTTTGGCGCAGTTCACTTGCTGTGACTCTCTGATTGGTGGAATTTTCTGTACAGGACCATGGGTAATGTAGTTTTTCAACAGGAATTCCACTGTCAAACATGATTCTTAAAAAAAAAAAAAAAAATGATGCTAACCCCAACCCTAAGCATATACTGATTAACAGCCTGAAAGTTCCCTATATATGCATCTTATCTCCAAAAATAAATTTCCCAAAGGAGAAAATGAATTGAGTTTTTACATCCAGAACCCCAGTGTTGCACGGTATTTTGGGATTATTCAAAGGATGGGCAGTGCACTAAAGCTCTACACATGACCAGGAAAAGCACAACATTAGACAGACATTTCACACATTATTAGATCTTCTGGTGTTAGGAATAACAGCATCTGTCATACTCTCTCCATATTACCTCACTGTGACCGGGTGAGACAAGTTTCTGAACAGCAAGCAGCAGAACTCGCTGACATACAAATGTGGACAGTCGTGGGTTCAACAGTCTGTTATATGTGAATATGATTACTCATGACCCCTTTAAGCAATTCTAACCTCCCAATAAATATAACAAACTTCATAACATCTCAAAAGTAAGTAATGCAATTTAAATTATATAACGATTTGTAATGTTTTTGAAAGAAGTCTCTAATGTTTACCAAGGCAGCTTTATTTGAATGAAAATGCAGTAAAAAAAGCTAAAAACTTTTGAAATATTTTACAATTTAAAAGCACTGTCTTTTATTTTATTATATTTTAAAATGTTATTTATTCTTGTGATGGCAAAGCTGAATTGTCAGCAGCCATTACTCCAGTACTTCAGTGTCACATGATCCTTCAGAAATCATTATACTGATTTGCTGCTCAAAAAAAAAAAAAAGACTTAACATTGATGTTGATTATTGAATATATGTAATGCATTTTTTTTTTTTTTTTTTTGGAGACTGTGCTACTTTTTTTTATTTTCTTTGATGAATGAATTTTCTTAGAATTCTTTTGTAACAAGTCTTCACTATCATTTTTTATTGATTTAACACATCCCTGCTGAATAAAAGTATTAATTTCTTTCAAAAAAAGAAAGAAAAAAAAATGTACTGACCCCAAACTTTGAAGAGTAGTGTATTGTTACAAAAGATTTGTATTTTGAATAAATGCTGCCCTTTTTAAAAAATTTTATTCATCAAAGAATCCTGAAAAAAGTCACAGTTTCCAAATAATATCAAGCAGCAAAAACTGTTTCCAACATTGATAATAAAGCAGCATATTAGATTGATTTTTGAAGGATCATGTGACAACAGCTGTGACTATACATACAGTGGGTACGGAAAGTATTCAGACCCCCTTACATTTTTCACTCTTTGTTATATTGCAGCCATTTGCTAAAATCATTTAAGTTAATTTTTTTTCCTCATTAATGTACACACAGCACCCCATATTGACAGAAAAACACAGAATTGTTGACATTTTTGCAGATTTATTAAAAAAGAAAAACTGAAATATCACATGGTCCTAAGTATTCAGACCCTTTGCTGTGACACTCATATATTTAACTCAGGTGCTGTCCATTTCTTCTGATCATCCTTGAGATGGTTCTACACCTTCATTTGAGTCCAGCAAGTAAATTAAATAATCATGCATTAACAGTTGCTCATCCAATGGGATGGCTGTACACACGCATTAGGCTGATGCCAAAGACGTGGCCATAAAGGTATAGAATGTGAAATCCCTAGGGCTCAGGTTGATCACAACCAAGGTTGAACATTGTGCTCTGACAAAGTAGATGACATCAAATATGCTAATGAGGATCTTGAAATTAAAATGAATTTGGAATTAAAAAACGGCAAGGAGAAAGCCAGACATCTCAGGAATATCCACACACACGCCATGCGTCTTCAGAGAATGTGACTTTATATCTTACACCTTATAATTTTACACTTAAAATAATTATGTCTCATTTGAAACTTGCTTAAGGAGTGTAACTACAGGAATGACCTGAGGTAACAACAAATGGATTATAAATGGAATTGCAGCACTTTCCTCTTACCCTGCTGTAACTTAAGGTCAGATGACAGGCTTGATGCAACGCCTCTATGCATAATTCATCTGTTGCAGTCATTTGTATGAGACAACGAATGCTATGAATATACCATTACCTTGATTATAACTTCATCTGCAATGAAATATACCTCAGTGAGCATCCGCGTTATTCACCACGGCCTCCACGCTGGAATCAATTTTTATTATTCATTAGATTGAGTAAGCGCGCTACTGAGGTGATCCATAAAAGCTATCGTGTGAGGAAGTTTTTCCTGTTTTTGCTGAGTAAGTGGCCAAGAGGCCTGTTTATGCATAATGACCTGTATATGTGTCTACAGGAGAGGCGGACAGGTTTGTGCTGTACCCAGAGAAAGGTCGGTCCGTGGCAGCTGTGCAAGGAAAGAAATCCAGCCAGTCCCATTGGCTGAGGTCATTCCAGGGAGCCGCACTAAAACACCCACAGATTTTCAGATCTGCTGCTCTGGCATGTGCATGCTATTAAGATGAAAAAACAGCCAGCCACTATGATTTTTGTATTATTAAAGCAAACACCCTCTCCCCCACTATGTGGACAACAATGTTATTGCCAATACAGGAATACATACATTATATTATATATGCAAATGCATGAGAAAGAAATATATATTACTCTTCAAAAGTTTGGGGTCTGTGAGTTCGTTTGAACTGTCTATTGATTAGAATAGATGAATCCTGAAAAGAAAATATTATGGTTCTGCAAAAATATAAAGAATCACAAGTGTTTTCAAATTTGATAATAATACAAAATGCTTCTTGCGTGCCAAATCAGCATATTAGAATGATTTCTGAAGGATCATGTGACTAATGGTTGCTGAAAATCCAGCTTTGCATCACAAGAATAAATTATACTTTTAAATATAATAAAATAGAAAACAGTGATTTTAAATTGTAATGATATGGGCAAGCATAAGAAAATTATTTCAAAAACATTGAAATAATCTTGCTGACCCCAACTTTTAAATGGTAGTGTATATTTTGATTTGTTTTGTATTTGATATTTTGATATATACATGCATGCACGGCGTCGCAAGGAGCAATATCGGGGCCAATTAAACAATTAAATCCAAGAAGCCTGGTACTGTATATTGATTCGAACAAACAACCTTCCTGTCCAGATATTTAACCTCTGTACCATTGCTCTAGCTTAATCATTACTCAGCATTAAGATACTGTACTTAATATTGTTTAGTCTTGCATGATATATTGCTTGTGTGTCTCACTTCAGATAAAAGCATCTACTATATGATTAAATGTAAATATAATATTCAAAATGGTGGCGAGGCAATATGGTTGACCATTAAAAAACGTCTCGGTTACGTATGGTAACCCTCGTTCCCTGAAGGAGGGAACGGAGATGTCACGTCGGATGACCGACGAATTGGGATCTCGCTTAGAGAGACCAATCTACTTCGAGTGTAAACTAAACGAGCCAATGCACATTGGCATGCGATTATTGCATCCAGCTGCCGCCGATCACAGCGTGAGTATAAGTAGGCAGCAGATGCAGCGCATATTCAGGTTTTCGCTGAGGAGCCGAGCCGGTGACCCGGCCGCTCAGCGGTGATACAGGAGCTGTGGCGACGGGACGTGACGTCTCCGTGACGTCGAGAGTGACCGACTGAAAGGGAACTGTATACTCAGTAAAATAAGGTAAGAAATGTAAATATAAGATCAGGCTAATATCTTCAGGCTAAACCATTTGAGAGTTATAATATGGAGATACAGTACACACATTATGATGTTTTGACATTTCCATCCTGTGTTTTTTTTTCATGCGATATCCCAAAATTTGCATATAAATAGGTGGACGGAAGCAAAACAAGTTAAGCATCAACAGGACAAAGACCTTCTTAGATATTTTCCTTTTAACTTGGTAAAGGTGGCAACAATAAATAAATAAATAAAATTAAATATATAAGTCTAAAGATAATGTGAGCCAATTTTGGTGGAGAAAAATGTGTAGTAGAATACACAGGAGAAAAAAATATATTGTTTGTTATTAGACAGAAGTTGCAGAGGTTGAAAAAAATTAATAAAAATAAACATTAACCACAACAAGAACAAGATTTATGAGATACATTGCCACTACAGAAAATAAATATGCTGATTAGCATCATGGTTTTCTATTGAGGTACAGCTGCTATTTTTTATCATTAGCGGACATGTGCATTAAACATCCATCGGATAGAATTACATTAATCTGCTTACGTTGCAGACTCCAGAATGCATGTGTATACATCAACGTCACTTTGAGCGGACAATATTTGCACCCATTTCCCCAATGATTTACACCAGCAAGAGCACATTTGGAAGAAATTACAATCCTGTGATGTTTTATGATGACACATTAGAAAACATGCAGAACATTTCTGAAAATATGCTATTAAAAACTCTGCATTGACTGCTTTCACGATAAACTACATATGGAGAAAGGTTCTTAGGTTAGTTAGTGTACATAACACTTTAAAATGAACCACCACCACATACTCAGGTAACAGACGATCAGCCTCACGGGTGGCCGGGGTCCACAAATGCTGTATTTACTTCTGCTGCTCACCATCTCATATTCTCCAGCAATGCCAGTAATAAATGAACAGCTCAGAACTGGACCATTTCCTGTTCTACTGAATCCCGACGCTGGGCTGAAAAGATTTCTCCCCTTGGCTGCTGCAGCCCGTGGCTTATTATGCTGTTATGAGTCCATTCAGAGAAAAACTCTGCTGTTAAAGTGATTTAGCGGGATGGCTTGGCAGAGGTGAAAGGAAACAATATAGAACTGTGCACTAGTAGTAGTGTGCATGACTCCACTTGGCCTGCTCCCTTCCTAATGTAGCTCCACCAGCTTGGGCCCTCCGAGCTATTAGATAGAGAGCACATTTCCCCACTCAACTCCTCACAGAATCTATAATGAGAGCACTACTGTACGAGGAGATACTGGAATTATAAATAGACTCATGCACAGACAAACACACACATATGAATGAGCATGCCGTATATTGTTTCTGAAGAGCCAAGCTTTCGTACTGCGGGGGGATGGGGCAAAAACAAACAGTGCACCTGGCATTAATTTCACCTTGTCGCCACTGAAATAAACCCACTATTGGACACCCACATGGACACCCACCTGGTTTCAAGAGCGCATGCACAAAGGCCTATAGGCACTATAAGGTTTGCGTGAACCGAAACACATGCAAACTTGATTATGCATGCAAAAAACATTCAACAGTCTGAGGATTGTGCAAAGAAGCACATCTTGATAGATTTTGTGGGTTTTCCTTGGTGGTGACGTCTTTGCAAATTAGTAAATTAGCACCTTAGAAGTGGTTTGTCAACCCTGAAAATCTGTCTGTTAGTAAATTTATACGATGAAAAGGCTGGTGGTAAAACAGACTCAGAGAATAGGGAAAAATAGCAGAGATATTAAATTATTTCTTGTGCGCAGTTGTATTCAGAATACATTTTGTATTCAATATATTTTGAACATGAAGGGCTTAACAATAAAACTGTCACTTGGAAGCTTTGGCTGATTTTGTGTATTATAGCTGTATAATTGCAATACATTACTGCAAATTTACTTTGAAAGGGATTTTTTTTTTAAGTGTGTTAAAAATAAATATTTTTTAAATATTATTATATTTATTAATAAATCAGAAAATTCTATATTTAGAAATGTAAAATTATGATTTCAAATATTAAAGTATGAACTCAAATAAAATACAGTGTATTTAATACAATGTTCTGATATTATTGTTATTTTAGTATCACTGAGATAATAGTTACAGTTTTTAATAACATTTTGTACCAGTTGTTAATTTTTATTTTGTTGTAATAAAACAAATATTGTTTGTTTTTGTCATTTTTAGTCGTTTTTTTTAAAAATTTTTGTCAATATAGTTTTTATTAATTATTTCAGTTTTAATTTTAGTTATTTTAGTACATCAAGATAAACAAAATTAAAATGAGAAATGTAGCCTTTTTATTTTTTTTTATTTTTTTTATGAATTATACATCAGGCAATAAAGTTCTCCATTTCACAATACCCCCAATCATCCGCACATCACACAGAGCGAGCATTCAGTAAATAGCAGGGGTTTCAAATATGATAAGAGCATTCAGTCACATAAATAAAGATTGGAAATATTTAATAAAATGTTTTTAGTGAGAATTAGTCAATGTATTATTGTACTTATTTACACAATTATTCTTAGTTAATTACTGACAATACGTCCATCTACACACAATTAGATAAATTCACTTCCTCTCCTTTGGATCTTAGCAAAGGGTGTACAATAGCACACAATGTCCCCTTCTGTTAAAAATCCAAGGCTTCATCCCCACTTTCATGAACACTCCTTTATCCACTCCTTTCGTCCATGTTGTTTGGCTCAGTACATTCATCTACTACAGCATACAGCTGTCATTGTAAACTTGGAGGATATGGCCTTGGGTTTTAGAAATGAGAACTTTCATTTTCCAGCGCTTGAATGGCACATTCACAGAAAAAACAAAACATTACTCTAGCTATGTACTGTAGATGCTTCCCATGGCATAGGGTAAAAACAATTTAAGGAAATATTTAGTGAGCAGATACTGGATCTAAGTGGCTGTAATTTCAGTCAAATTACATTAGCACTGGACATTGTATTAGAGAAACACATTAGTGAAGGTATGAGTGGTATTTTATTCATCTTTGGCAGCCATCAACTCACTAGCTAATAGAGTTTAGAGTAAATTCCATTGCATTTATATTAGAAGTACAGAATGTTGATTCCTCATGTGGTTTTCTGGGCAGTGTTGAAAGATTCACTGCATCTGTATCGACTATGAGCCTAGTTGACCTCCACCACGTATTTCTTCAAAACATGGAAAATGTTGATCTTTAGCCGCGTGCATCATAGCCTTGACACTGCGCTGCATTGTAAATACCTTTTCTGCAGCACATCTATAGAAAATCTGAAGAGCAGAATCTGCAATGCATTTTGTTCTGTGTATAGATTATCAACAATAACAAGTAGGAAGGTCAGGGAGTGTTGCAACACTGGGTGGGCTGTTACATAATCAGCTAAAACAATCAAAAACGAGCTACAGGGATAAAATCACCATGCGTAAGGTGACCGTAGATGATGCCTCTATGAAAAATATAAAGAATTTAAAGGACAAAAATATAAGAAAGCAAAATTTGATGTCTGCTATATATATATAATTTGTGATCAGGTTAATGGATATTAAATGATATCATATGATATCATATGAATTGCCAGGTTATTTTATTTAATTTGATATACAAGCTACACAAGCTTTAAAAATGTGTGTGTGTGTGTGTGTGTGTGTGTGTGTATATATATATATATATATATATATAGT
>NW_015554093.1:1794714-1808619 GCF_001515605.1 Sinocyclocheilus anshuiensis
TATATATATATATATATTAGGGCTGGGTTTTGACACAAATTTCACGATTCGATTCGATTCTCATTCACAAGCTAGCAATTCGATTCAATATCGATTATTTCCTTCGTTCTCAGCTTCTCACGCACAACGCACCACGATTGGTCGATTATGAACAATACCTGCATGTTATTGGTCAAACTACTTTGGATGTTTTAGGCAGTATAAAAATCCTGGCCAGGACGTGTCCCATATAAATGGCACATATGGCCACCCTAACATTATAATATTGAAAGTTAAAATTGACTGATTTGTGCTGTACAACTGCTTAAATTGCACTTAATGAAGTTTTTTATAATAATTAAGTTATTAATTTAAATACAATTACTTCAGTTAGTTATTTTTTAAATATACACATTTAAATAGTGGTTGTCATAAAAACTTGATTTATTCAAACATAAATGAAGCATTAAAGAACAGTAACAAATTTTTAATGAATGTTATATGGTGCATATATTTAGCAAAATGCTCCTCTCTACAGTTTATTTTTCTATCTGACTAGTACAAGATAAGCTCAAACGACAGAAATTGCGGTTGTTGATTACCCCCAAAATAATATTGTTTTATTCCTCAATTTCTTAAAAAAAATCTGGATTACATTGAGACCCTTATTGAAATATTTCTGTATAAAGCTATATACAGTTTTACTAATTTTAATTGTTACCATGAGAATGCTAAGAACCCCTAAACCAAATGTAAAAATGATTTAAACCACTTTACACCTCAAAAAATCATCCAAAATTGGCCCAGTGAGTCACCTCAATTTTGACTTTTAGAAAACAAAGGACAAAATTATTTTCTGTGTTGATCAACATTTTTCCGCAATTGAACATGTAATGTTCCATTAAACACTTTCATCTACTTACTAAACAAATTTAACTTGATTAACATGAGAATTTTGCATCAAATTTAGAATTTTGTGTAGAAACAATTTTTCACTCAGAAACTGCTAGTACATTTTAAAAACAATGAAACAGCACCTAACACATTAAATAAACATGACATTTTGAAATAAAAAACTGAGATAGTATATTCAATTAAAAAGTACTCCGGTAATCTTTGCTATATTTACAACTTGAAGTATTATTTTTAGTTATAGAATTCACAAGTAAAACATTAAATTCAAATTAAAATTTAGAAGTAGAAAAACTGAAGTAGTATTTTCTTGTAAAATAAAATATACTCCGACCATTTTTTTTTGTCATATTTACAACTTTGAAAAATGAAGCATGACATTTTGAAGTAGAAAATAAAACATTCACCTATAATCTTTATTTACAACTTTGAAAAGTCTTTATTATTATTATTATTATTTTATTTTATTTACAGTGCAGCACAAAATACAGACGTTTAAACAAAACATCTCCCTACTGCATGAGCAATTGTCTTCCACTTTGAGGTTAAACCGTCAGTGTGCTTAGTGCTCGAGTTGCTGTAATTTTCTCCTCCTCTTGCTTTTGCGGTTTGTTAAGCACATACTATTGTGGTTGCAGGGGACCGGAGTACTGGATGCTGCATGTGTGTTTGCTTATTTTGGCCATGCTGAGGAACATATGCCCTGAGCCGCCCCAGCGTCCTCAACTCCTCTCCACCATGCTCGACCACACAATCTGTATGTGTCTCCCCACTGAGGATTTCATGGCCAATTTAACTCTCCCACAACACATTACACTGCCCCAGCATGCCTCACACACATGCGCACAATGCAAACACACGTGGAGCGTTACAACTGCTGGCAAAATCTCCCTTATATGAGGGGGTGATGATCGTGCACCTCAGTGGGGTGTGCAAAATATGCCATCAACACCACACCCACATAATAAATAGAAAACAGCTGTTACAAATTAGGGTTTCAGAATTGCAAGCAAGCAAACAAACAAAAAAACAAATAAATTCAAAGTTGTAAATAAAGCTAAGCTTCTTGAATGCATTTTACAAGAAAATACTGTTTTAGTTTTCCTACTTTCATGTTTAATTAAAGGGGTCATATGATGCGATTTCAAGTTTTCCTTTCTCTTTGGAGTGTTACAAGCTGATTGTGCATAGATAAGATCCCTGAAGTTGCAAAGACTAAAGTCTCAAAACCAAAGAGATATTCTTTATCAAAGTTAAGACTCTGCCACGCCCCCCTAAAACGCCTCGTTCTAGCACGCCCCCACATATCTACGTCACTATGTGGGAATATTTGCGTAATGCCGCCCAAATGTTCACGCAAAGAAAGAAAGCGTGGTTTCAGTAACCGCAGTTAGTGTTGAAGCAGCCATGTCAGGGAGACGCTGTGTGTTTCTAGGCAAAAGCAAAAGCACTTTATTTGGCCTTCCGAAAGTAGATGCATTTAGGAATCTTTAATGCATTTTATGGACGACCGTTTCGTGTGGGTCAGCTGGCCAATCAGAGCAGACTGCGCTTGTCAGAAGGAGGGATGAAGCGTTTGAGAGAGGCGGGGCATAGAGGACCTACAATAATGTACAGTATTTGAAAAATAATGTGTTTTTTGAACATTAAAGCATGTCAACATATTCTGTTACACCAAATACACAAAATAATGATCTTTAAAAAAGCATCATATGACCCCTTTAAATGTTACTTGTTTCTTTGTGATTTTTTGTGAAATTTATAACAATTTCTTTCTTTTTTTCAGTGTAGTCACAACATGTAAACAATATGAAGGTTCACATGATTTTAGAGTGAAAAAAAATCACTTTCTAACCATTTCCATGAAACACTTAACTTTGTTGCCATGACATAATAATGCCTAAAACTTAAAACGGCTGTAAAAAAAAACAAAAACAAAAAAAAAAGACAAGATAAACTTTATAGCTCAAATAATACAAGACTGAACAGAAAAAAAAATGTAAGTGCAGTTATAAAATGATTAGCTTCATATTTCTGTTTTTATATCTTCCAAAAATTCCATTGAAAGTGCTTAACCGGTAACAACCAAAATAATCAGCATTATGCCACAAATGCTGCTGATTGACTTCAACTTGAATTGAACTTAGAATGTTTGTTTAAATTATTATTTTTGGAAAATTCTACATTAGCACTTCATGCATTCTTAGCAGAGAAAGCAATCCCAGAATGCACTGCACCAAGCTCAGTATAAAAACTAACAAACAAAACCTAATGTTATCATTAAGAGTTGTGTAATATAAAACTGATTTACCCACCCAACATTTGTGTTTGTCATCTATTTTTATGCCCATTAGAGTATTTGCCATTAGCTTACCAACGTGCTAATGACTAACTCTAGTGAAATCAATTTCGAGTGAAGCCTTATGATGATTTTATGAAACCTTAGAAGGGAGCTAACTTTGTAGGCAGTAGGCAACAGAATAGTTCACTAGGTTTTGGAGCAGACTTTATGTGTTGTCTTGTAGCATTTCCCATTTGCCAGTCGATTTGAATAACAGTCTAAATGAAATGTTCCGTTTAGCTGATTTATGCAGCACATTTTCTCTGTGCTGAAAGTGAGCCATTCAAAACATTTTGTGATTATCATCAAACCAGCGAAAAACACTGAAATGAACTCTGAAAACAATCTGTGACCACACCGGTCCAACAACACTGTAGCTTTTCTATATATAAATTTGTTTACAGAGGTCTGTGGTTTCAGTATAACAATGTCAGTCTTTTCAGTGCATATTTTAAAATGGATTTAGGCAAATTTCAGTTGTCTTTCATTGCATTCGAGTGATTCTGTTGTGCGTGAAGCTGGAATGTTCACTGCTCCAAGGCCTCTTAACTAAGAGTGTATTTTTCGCACAGCACTGCAGTTTACAACGGGCTCCATGCTTGCACCATTAACTGGCTACTGTGCTCATTAGCTTGACAAAATAAGGGGCCTTGACATTTTCCAGCCCACACAGTAATGTCTACGCCTCGTAACAAACACAACACACACACACCGCTGCCGCTACTTAATCTGGCCATTTCATTTCCGAGGGCAGTGGTCTGAGATTATAACACTGGTATGAGGAACATTACGGCTGTGAGTCAGAGAGACAGCAGATAAGAGAGTCGAGGGACAGCAGTCATCACTCATTCCCCAGATAGGGCTCTCATCGCTGGGTGACTTTTGCATGGCAAGTCTGGCACAGTCATTTAAGCTTCTCTCCAATTAGCAGCATGCAAAGGGCACAGGAGCAAGCACTTTTTGATGCATTGTGTGCGGGTGCAGAGACGGGCTTTGATAAATGTCTGAGGTAGATGAGGATTATTGCCTTTTAATGATCCTTTTAAGAGAGTCATTTCAACAAAACATAATTAAATAAATAAAACAAAACCTCCATTCGAGCCCGCTTAAAACCCCTGACTAAAGCCATTCACTAAAAATGAATTGCACCCGGGTTATTTGCATGTGCTGTCTGTGCTGTTTTAACATCTGATTCACTGTAAAGAATGCAACAGACAGTCACAATCTCTGTGTGTAGACAGACAGACAGACAGACGGAGAGATGATTGATAGATAGATAGATAGATAGATAGCTGAAGACGGACGCAAATAGGAGAAAATACTGTAGATTTTTGATTACCTTAATCCGACACAAATCGAATTAAGACATGTGGAGTATTCCTATTTTAGTCGCATTATTGAAGTGCAGTATAGTCATGTTCACACCTTAATCACATTATTACCGTCGTGTAGGACTTTTCGCCACATTTTACGACAGGATACACACACGGCAGTGGTCAACCGTTTGACGGAAAACAAAAGAGCATGGCTTCAACAACGCCGTTGTCTGTTTGCACGTACAGCATGACAAATAATTAACTGCACTTGAAGCTTTCAGTAAATTAAAAATGAAACACCCAAAACTGTATACAGCATCCTAACGAAGACGAACTATATGTTTATATGTGAAATTCTAGAGGGGACGTCGGATGGCGTCACGTGGTGACGTAATGACGCGCCATTAATCGAGCTATGTACTATAACATGTTCAACGGGAACATGAAAGGAATATTCTAAAAGCAACTCATGTAAACACCTTAATCGTAATATTGTCTAATTCAGAATAAGGTAAATAATTAGATTACTTATGTCCATGTAAACGTACTGACTAAAGGGAACTGACTGTTTTCAAATGGCAATGGCATTTTCTTCTCCTCTTATCTCCGTATAAAGTAGTATTTATAAGCGCTGCTTTGTTTACAGCGGTAAACAAGGAAACACTGTATTGCTGCTGTTCTATAAGCACCACCAGCAGACAGCCAGAGAGTGAATTTGCGTCTCATTCAGCCCATCGGCTGTTTTTGTTTCATGCAGAAATGTTTTACGTAGCAGAATTTCACAAAGATAAAGTCAGACTGTTCTGTTTTAAATCTTGAAATTTTACAATCTAATTCAATTTCAAATCAAAAACAACTGCTCATGCAACATGTGTATAGCATCTTTGTTTGAATCGTGATTAAAATGCAGTGGTTTCCTCTAATTTCAAATGGCTACAGAGATTTTTAAGGCTAGTTTTCTTGTTATAGAGCACATAAACAATAAATACATTTGCTTAAAATAAAATACAATTAAATTAAATAAAATTAAAATTAAAATCAGCAACTAGTATCTAAATCGGCCAATTTGCATAAAAAAAAAAGATCTGAATCGGCCATAAAAAAATCGGTGCATCACTAATTAAAATACAAAATAAAAGGCCTCAAATAGGAAGTACAATCTGGGCTCTTTTTCTATCAGTTCTTCAATAGGTAGATCTTGTCTTTCATAAAGGCTGAGGTCAGGAATCTTGGGCTTAAAAAGGTTGGTGACCACTGCTTTATAACTACATAGTTACAACTAATATATATATATATATATATACATACATACATATACTGTACATATACATATATATCACATAGGGTTTTAAAAAAAAATGGAATTTTTATAAACAAATAAATGTAGAATTTACAAATAATTTAATATAGTAAACTAATTAAAAATAAATAAATCTTTAGATAAATAAATCTAAATACATAAATGTGTGTATATATATGAGCAATATCACTCCAGTACGAGAGCGATACCGGCTCTATGTCAGCATGGCTGTGATTAGGCCAGAGGCACGAGGCAATCACAGCCGCTGATATAGAGCCGGTATCGCTCGAGTACGAGAATGATATTCTCTAATTTCAAATGGCTACAGAGATTTTTAAGGCTAGTTTTCTTGTTATAGAGCACATAAACAATAAATACATTTGCTTAAAATAAAATACAATTAAATTAAATAAAATTAAAATTAAAATCAGCAACTAGTATCTAAATCGGCCAATTTGCATAAAAAAAAAAGATCTGAATCGGCCATAAAAAAATCGGTGCATCACTAATTAAAATACAAAATAAAAGGCCTCAAATAGGAAGTACAATCTGGGCTCTTTTTCTATCAGTTCTTCAATAGGTAGATCTTGTCTTTCATAAAGGCTGAGGTCAGGAATCTTGGGCTTAAAAAGGTTGGTGACCACTGCTTTATAACTACATAGTTACAACTAACTATACATACTGACATGAGTATAAATCACATATATACATATATATATATATATATATACATATATATATATATATATATATACATATATATATATATATATTAGTGAGAAATAATGAGGTTATAAGAGAGAAACAATGCGGCAAGACTTGCATCCAAATGAGAGAGAGAGAGAGACCGCAAAGCTAGACGTTTCATCTTATATTAACTAACGTACTTTACGATTAGCTCAGTGAATAATTACAAAAAAACAGACCCGGCTAGAACAAGCGGAGTGATACAAAATTGTGAAAGGGCCTTCCTGTAGCGATACCAGTACAATATCTCACGGTTCTCAACCAATCAGATTTGAGAACCAGAACGAACTGTTGTATAAATGTATATATATAATTAGTTATGCCTATATTCTGTAGTTTGTTATAGTTAGTTATATAATTAAATTAAATGTGTGTGTGTGTGTGTGTGTGTGTGTGTGTGTTAATGCTTATTTTGCTCATTAGCAAATCAGCATCAGTCAGCATCATTAACATCATTACCTTGTGTGCTGCGTTGAATTGCTGCCTACTTAAAAAGTTTCAAGTCAATCATTTATTAGCTTCCAAGACAGGGTGCTCCCTTAGAAGGCATCTCCCTATGTAAGCACTAGGCAATTTCCCTAAACTTTGGAACTGAGCTCTTGTCTAAAAGGTCCAATAAACGCCTGGGTTGCAAATAACTGAAGTGCTATTGGGAAATTAGCAATTCAAATCTGGAAGGCTGAGCTATCCTGCTCTTCACGTAGGTCAGTGTTTAGTACTCTGTTTCCTGCTTGCCTGAGCTTTGACAGGTGATAAGAGAGGAGAGTACAGAGGAAGACAGGCCGATTACAAGGCCGGAGTCACGCCAACCACATCCTGACAATGGTGCAAACAATAAGCCACTCGGATGGAGAAAAAGAGTGAGGGAAAGAGAAGGAATAATATAGAAAGGTAGCACAGCAAGAGCTCTGTCCATCTTGAGATGGATGAAAAGAGATGTGTGACTGTCCTTACAGCTCTCCAATAAAGCAGCTCACCCTAAACCCGGCTCAGTGTGTGCAGACAAGTGGGGGAGCGGCTGATGAAATCGACCATAAACAAGCCCAAACCAGCAGGCCTCTGCACACCAGCAGTATGAGATAGGGACAAACATACTGAAAGAGGTATATCCTGCACGTACACACACAAAACATACTCTATATTCTCAGCCACACTGTTCTGCAGCAGATCTTTGGGCGGCTTGCTGTGGTGCTCAACAATATCATAATAAAAGATACATTTATGAGATTGATTTCTTTGAAGGCACTTTGTTAGTTCGGACACCTGGGAATGGCATTTTGTATGTTTCATTGTTCCCCTCTGACATATTTATACGCAGCTGTGATCGTATTAATGGGAGCACATAATTCTTCATAGGGCCAGTATTTGCTCGGTGAGTGGACTGAGAAATGGACTCTGCCTCGCAGACGCCTCAACCACCATGTATCCAAGTCAGAGGATGCAAATCACTATTAGCTGTGTCCAAAAACTGAAACATGCTACCTAAGCAGTATACGGAGGTAGACACGTTTGAACACAATTTTGGTAATACATCCTGATTACATCTAGTCACAAAAAAAAAAAAAATAAGAAGAGGAGATTAACAATAAAGAATAGGAAAAACAAATATTTTTAAAAAACGTAGTTTCAACACGTATCAACTTTTTAGAAATTAACTATTTTATTTGTGCTAGCTTCAAATGGCTTTGAAAGACTTTTATACTGTTTTCAAGAAAAGTTTCAATTTAATGATTTCAAAATGTCACAAAATGTCATGGTTTAACCGTCAAGTAAAAAGTAATATTATATTATATACCTTGACCGTATACATCTTTATTATAAATTCAAATAACTTTAACATATATTTTTCAAATTTATTTAAACAAATATTGAATTTTAATTAAATACAAGACATTTTGGCAATGTTCCCCAACAAGTTTTCCCCTGGAAAATGACTTTTACAGTCTGAACTAAGTCTGTTTTGCCATAAATATGTCAAATTTATATTTTTCAAAATGTATTGACTTTATTTGTTGACAGTCATAAGGTCCTCTCAATTATATTATTTCCTGTTTTATGCATGTTGATCGCACCGCATACAAACATTTTCAATAGGGATGTAATGATTCACTCAACTCACGATTCGATTCACAATTTTATTTTTATTTTTTTTACAAAATGAGATTTAAGACAAATTATAAACAAAATGTGTCCTTTTATTATTGCTTGAACAAAATTCTGCATGTTTCTTTGTGAAACTGAAATATAACACTATAGTAATATACTAATATAGCACTTGCATATTATTGCGCTTTTGTTGGTTTTGATTGCTTCTATTGTCCTCATTTGTAAGTTGCTTTGGATAAAAGCGTCTGCTAAATAACAAAATGTAAATATAATGTAAATGTAAATAACAAAACTAAATTGAAATTTTTAAAACAAACCCCAAATCAAATAAATAACACAAATAAAATAAATCTCTTCATATAAACAAAATAAGGCTTTGTCTGTGCTCTTTCCATTTAAAATTAGAGGCAACGCCGTCCTTAGGGGGTGCAACTGGTGCGGTCGCACCGGGCCCCGCACTTGAGGAGGCCCCACGGCGAACGGACCGAGGGGGACCCAATATCCCCCCGGAACGCAATCGCGAACGGACCAACGGACCTTCAGTTTTGTGAAACTATACATTAAAAAAATATCTGCATGAAACAGAAACAGCAGAGCTGAATGAGACGCAGATTCACTAACCGATTTGAATCGTCACATTTTTAATTGATTTTCAACCAGCTCGCGGTTAATCATTACATCCCTAGTTTTCAAATATTAATGAGCAGTTCAGCAGTGTTAAAATACTTATTATATTATAGTTTCTATATTATTCTATATTATTATATAGTTTATATCTATATACTGTATATGTGTATATATATATATCTATATATAGATATATATATATATATACAGTATATATGGGAAACTATTTAAATTCATGAAAAGAAAAGCATATTTATTCCTTCACAGAGGCTTTTTTTCCCATTTATGAATTAAGAAATGTTATGACAATTTTTGACTGTATTCCTCTTCAAAAAAAATATCAAAGTGAATTTTAATACAGATTTAAAAAAAAAAAGTGTTACATTTTGACTTACATGCTTGATGTTTCCTTAGGAGGTAAGAAAGATTTCAGGCACAGCCCGGATGTCTGAATGATGGCATCAGTATTTAAGGCACTCAGAGGCCAGCGCATTAGAGCACCCTTTCTGCTGTTCAGCTCCAGAAAGTCTTGAGTCAATAGCGACATTCCGACCATCACGGTGGATAAGAGCTGCTTTATCTGTCCTTCTTTCTGTTTGTATAGGCCCACTAATGCCCTGCTCTAATTTCTCGTTTGTAATAATGATCAAAAACCAATTACAGCGGCGGGAATAAACACAGCCGAACAAAGCCGACCATCAATCACAGCATGCGGGGCGTCACCATTTCTACCTTATTCAGCTTGGGTGTGCGTTTGTGTGAGACTTTGAGCTCCTTTGTGCTGATGGCGAGTCGGGCCTAGACACCCATTGTTTTGAAAGATGATGTCTGCGTTGTTTTCCACTTGGCTCAACACGTGAGAGGGTTATTAATTGAAAACAAGAGTGGAGCTGACTTCTGGGAAAGATGCACTCAGCTTCTACATGAAAAGCCAGCGAAGGAAGATAAATCTAATTCCCACAAACTACTGATTCAAAGTGCTTCTGACAAGCTGGCATGGCTGGATACAAGCATAATATTCCATCACGAATGCAATAATGTTTATTCACATCCATTTACTCGTTTGTTCTTTACTACAGTTGATTTATCACTTCTGTTGACCTTCTAAATAGTAGATTGCGTGACACTACTGCTGTAAAGATTGGCGAGACACAGAGTAATACAGAGAAAGGCAATATTTGTTGGTAAAACAGCCAGCAGCTGTGAATCTTGCTCTGGAATCCAGAGCTTTGATCTGGGTTTTGTGACATGTGCTCCACTCATGTAAGGTATTGGAGGATTCATTGTCTGTTGAGGTCACGCAGCCTGGTTGTCATGACAGACCAGCTAATCCGCTTTGTGAACTACTGTCAGCAAACACGAAAGCCTATGGCAAGATTTTGCCTTCTCAAAAGCCTTGTTATATATCTGGTAAGCTTCTAGAAAACTGATCAGAATTGCTAGTGATGGTAAACGGAGCAGCAAATATTGCATTATACTCCCCTCAATGCCTTCCAAACAAATATGCTGTGTGTCATGATATAACTTGCAAATAAACTCAGTTAACGGGAAGTGTCAAAAGCTTCAAGCGGCAATCTATCTGTCAACAAAAACAGAGCTTCTCAAACTGAAGTCCGTGGATCTGGGTTCATCTCAGACAGTGGAAAATTTCTGAAGTGTAAATACTCATGAATACCCATGCCAGTACAACATATTCATATTCTATGTATATACTATGTGTATTTTTTTTTTAAAGAAATTAATATTTTTATTGGACAAGGATGTATTACGTTTAGCAAAAGTGACAGTAAAGACATTTACAATGTTACAAAAAAAGAAAAGAAAACGCTTGTTCTTTTGAACTTTATATTCATCAAACAATCCTTAAAGAATGGTTTTCACAAATATAGATTTTTCAACACTGATAATAAAACGAAATGTTTAAGCACCGATTCAGCATATTAGAATGATTTCTGAAGGATCATGTGACACTGAAGCCTAAAGTAATGGCTGCTGAAAAATCAGCTTTGCCATAACACGTATAAATTACATTTCAAAATACATTAAAATAGAAAACAGTTATGGTAAATTGTAATACTCTTTCACAATCTTACTTTTTAAATGTATTTCTTCTAAATAAATGCAGATTGGTGAGCATAAGAGACTTTTTGAAGGTAGTGTATATACAGTATACAAACACACATACATCATTCTCAGTGTGTGGGAGGTCACAAATGGCCAAATTGCATTTCCATGGTAACGACTTCTCTGATTGGTGGATCACCCACATTGGTTAATCATGGGTAGCGTAGTTCCTCACTGTGACTTAGTCAATGATTTATATAAAAATAAATATGATTTAAGCTGAAACCACACAGACTTATCCTATATAGAAACATGTATCATCGCTCGACGTATAAAGCTTTTAAGGCAGGCCAACCATGAGCTCTGAGGTTAATCGCTAAAAATGTATTTCTCTACAGACATGAATTTTACCACCTGCAAAAAAAGAATATGATTTTTATAAAAATAAATGGTTTTTATAAAAACAAACACAATTTAGGCTGAAATCAAACTGACTTACAGCCTCCACAGAAGCATATATCATCACTTAACAACCTCAAAGCTCATGGTCAACCGGCTTTATACGATCTCACTAAAATCTACTTCTCTACAGAGAAAACAAATGGGATTTTTACCCACCTGCTAAAAAGAAAACTCAGCCTGTCTGCATAATTTGTTTGCTCATTTTTGGGTGCATATAACCAGGATCAAAAATTTTACATCCACATTTTGGCCTCTTATGTTTAATGGAGATTCATACTGCAGTTGTTTTATTATGAGTGTTACCATCTCTAATGCCTTTACTCAGTTATTGAGCTTCCACAAACAGTCTGAGGTCAATTCTATTGTAAGACACTTTGTAAAAAGCCTCAATTGTTTAATAGTTACAAAGAGCCAAGAAGGAATTAGTTAAGCTTAAATTGGTTAACAGTATAATATGGGTCAGAGGTTCTCTGCACATTGTAATCTTGTACATTTAACCTACAGGTCAGAGTTGACAGCTGACCGATCTTTAATATATGCAGATGTCAACCCTGTTCCCAGAAGCTGATGAGGCTCATGTCAGCCTCGACCTCCGATAGTATTGAACACCTATGATTTAATCAGACCCGGAAGGAAAAAGACACATGAAAGTTGTGAAAATGGATTTAGAAATGAAGCAGCCGCACTAATTGTTATTCCTTCAACATGTGGCTCATTTATTACTTTTAATTGAATTGCTTTATCTAGAGCCTGTTGATGTTTCTGGAATACAAATCTAATTTGATCAACATAATTGAGGCACTGATACGTTTTCAAAGAAAGAGCTGTAATCATTTGAGTGAGTCAAACATGTAAAATAGTCCCGCATATCCAACACACCTGCCATAATTAAAACTCAGATACTCTCCTAAATTTCAGGTGCATTTGTTGCAGTAGTAGTTATTTCCTGTGTGCCTCTCCCCTGTCAATAGCTGCTACATTATTCGGGATGGAGCTGCAAACTCGCTCAACCCCCTGGAGGGACTATCAACTAGCATTTCTCTCCCTGACCAATGGACCCATAGGCAGTAAATAGCCACTGATGGCCTGTTTCCTTTTAGGCAAGAATCGAGAGCCCCGAGCACTGGATCAGGTGTGAGCGGCGACCACGGATCCAGGGTGATGTGGTTGAGGCGTATGAATATTTCAAGCTCTGCTCTTGCGGAACAAATGATCTCTTAACACAAACACATAGCTCAGTGTGAGAGGCGCAGGCACAACAGGCACGGCAGATGTGTGGGTGTCAGTATGATCGCCTCTGTTGGTGTGTGCTTTCATTGTTCATGCATGCGTGGCATACAGTGCAAGAATTTCTTTTGTGCGATAATGACGCGTGAACACATGCGCATTCGCCTGAAAATTACTGCAATGTATCACAAACGTGTAAGTTATTGGCATGTAATGGCTCGCCATTTTGGCAGGCGAGTTCTGTTGTCTCTTGGGAGGAGAGAGAGAGAGATCGGGGGTGTGGGAATGGGAGGCAGTGATGATAAGTAGACAACAGGGTTGGGGCAAAATTCAGAACTGGCTTCCTTTAGTTCATGAGTTTGACTTGGAATCAAATTGGACCCATGCCACAGGATGCTGACCTGGAATGAAAAGGAATTTACTGAGATGTAACTAAAATTAATTCACCACAGTTACACTAAATTAACTCCATTACTATCAAAACAAATAAATGCATCATTAATTTTGACTAATTATTTTGAAGACCTTGGCAGCAAAGTAGGACATTCTGGGAAATGAAAAATTCTCACAATAGTCCATAAATTGCAAGTTATTTTAGTCAATAAAATGAATATATTTAAGTAATATTAACATAACATGATGACATGACACAAAAATGACAAGAAGTTTGTATCTCAAACATTTGCTATAATACTGACTTTTATATACATAGATACACATTTTAAAATATATTTAAATATGGAATGTATGTGTTTAAAAAAAAACACACACACACACACACACACACACACACACACACACACACACACACATATATATATATA
>NW_015554093.1:1809136-1809410 GCF_001515605.1 Sinocyclocheilus anshuiensis
GACACATTATTCGCTATAGTTTAGAAAATGGTAATAAAATATGACAAGAACTCAGAGTTAAACTGTGTCAGAACAAATTCATCTTGATAATGTTAGATAATTTTGATAGAAAGGTATGTAATAGATTACAATCAACCAAAAATAATTCAGACAACTGTTAGTATGACAGTATTATTTACACCACTATGAATACTTTGTCGGGCAACCCTTAGCAGCCTTAATGACAGCCTGTAGTCTCCTGGGCATGCTGTCAACCAGGTTCATGCAAACCTGA
>NW_015554093.1:1809681-1833281 GCF_001515605.1 Sinocyclocheilus anshuiensis
ACTCAGTGTGCTTTGTTTATCAGCTCGCGCACATCAGCTATACAGGCGTTAATACTGAATGTTTAACTTTATATTCATTGCATACATATATCCTTAACTCCTTTCTGCTGTCTGTTGTTCTGTTGTCGGTGTTTCTTTGTTTGAATATGGCGCTTATCACATGCTGTGTGGTATCGGCGTTTGGTATCGGGGCATTTTAACGAGTACGAGTACAGGAGACCAGTATCGGGCGTATCAGTGCATCCCTAGCAATAATTTCACATTCAATCTTCAAATTAATATACAAACAACATAAAGACAGTATATTTTTAAATATTTGTTTAATGGCATCTTTTTTATGACTGTTCTAATTTAAGTGAACTTAAAACAATCTTCACATAAACCCATTATAATAAATGTCATATTTACCTGTGGCCTTCAGCAGAAATATACAGAAACTGAAATTATTAAACACTAATAGACTAATAGACATCACAGCAGCTGGTTATTATGTTATTGTGGCTGTTATTTCTTTAAAAGCTGCCACTGCTGAACGTGACGCGGATCTGACAAGCATCATATTTTCTCTCAAATCTTTTTACCTTTTATGACCACTTCAGGTCTTAAAGTCTCTATTAATGAGCTGACGAGTTAAATCGGGTGTGTTAGATGAGGGAGACAGTGCTGGGCTGCTCCAGGACAGATTTGAAAACCATTTAAGAGACATGTTCTTAAATGTGATTCGTATAAAATATATTACATGTATGCACAGTTTTAAGGGAGCTTTAATTGCCATTTTGGTAACTTCATGACTTAACTGACCACGACATTTGCATGCACGTAGTTTATTTCGCGATTTGATATGAAAGGATACAGGCAGCATTTCCACGCTCGCTTGAATCGCGCCTGGCGCTGAAGTGAAGTGGAGCGCGCATCTGAAACGTCTCCCATTCTCAGTCGTTCTGTGACTGAATAAATGCACTAAGCACTTCATGTCAAGAGAAAAAGTTTTTGACACCACTAATAAATATATATATATATATATATATATATATATAATGTACGTATGTGTGCATTTTTTCCAAACATCAATTATTAATATTATTTTGAGTGCATAGTAAAATGTTTATGTTTTCATGAATTTAAAAAGGCATTCTTAATTCAGTTCTGAATGGCGCATAAGTCAACAGGAGAGAGAGAGAGTGAGAGAGAGAGAGACAAATGTGTTGCTTCGGAACACAAAGGGCTGTGGAAAAGCTGCTTAGCATGCAACCCGTGTGCCGCCCAAGTCCCAGCCCACTCCCAAACCTGGACAGGCTGTCACTGCCTAAAGGAGACCTGGAGGAATGATTGCTGTCCCCGCTATTCACGCAAGACAAGCAGAGAAGGTGGGATTGCCCAGGCTCTCCTCTTCTAGAGCATATGGCGTCTGTTCTGTTGCACCTTGCTGAGGGAAACCATGAAAGACTGCTGCTGTTGTTGTTTTCCCCGCAGGCCGTGAAATATAGGCAATCACAGAGTGTGTTTACCGTGCACCTCTGTTCTTGAGCTAGCAAAGACAAATGGCTATCAAACGTCCTGTTGTTTGTGTGCAAAAGAGGTATTGTTTCGGACCTGACAACAACTCCCATGCTCGGCTCTTATCCGCGCTGCCAGGCGCAGGAATGGTCGTGGGAGCTCACACACGCACGCAAATAGCCCTTCATCACAACCACTGGTCCCTCTCTAAAATAGACTAAGGGCAATCAGTCACACGGCAGCCAGAAAAGTGTCAGAGTTTAAACCGGACCCGGACAGCAGCGAGAGTGAGATAGCCAGCACTCAACAAGTGAAGCTGGCACCACCACAGAGCCTCAGAGAGATAAATGGATGCTTGAGTGAGGGCATTTAAATTTAAATTTAATGCCGCCCAGGGCCAGAGGCGGGGTTGTGGGGGGACGGTTGCACAGAGAGAGGATGCAGGTGCTATGGGCTGGTGCTGAATCGCAATGCATCGTTTAGGAGAGAAATGCAGCACTTCTATAGCACCGTTTGTTTTGGTAAAGTTTGGCCTGAGGTTTTTTAGCAGGATTCTCAGCAGGGTGTGTACGTGTGCGTTCAGTGACGTGATTAGAGATGGTTTGAGGTGATAATTTGTTTCATGGATGATACTGTTCAGTATATTTGTCTGTCAGTGGAGCATGTGTGTTTCTGTTGCTCGCCATGTAAGGGCAGATGCAGTGTTAGCCTTGCCAACAGGAATACTAACAGAATGTTTACTGACTAAGGTATTTTTTTTTTCAAAGATAAGACGAAAAGAACTCGAATGAATTATGTCATCCTGATATTGCGGACTTGCTCTCGTTTCATATAAACACAGCTGCTATCATTTTGCGATGACTGTTGTACACTGTAATGGATTACAAACTAACATACTGGTAAGATTTCAAAAAAGTTTCGTCTTAAATGAATATCTGCGATAACAACTGGCTGGATGTACATTATCCCTTACTTAATACATACTGTTGATCAAAATATGACCAGAAATGCACTAATAATGTAGAAAAATGTAAAAAGAATTTATACAAATCATAGTATGTTGCAACTATGTTAACATAAAATCGCAAAGCTTCTTAAGGTGGCAAATTTTGAAGTTATCACAGGTGTGGAATTCATTAATTTATTATGAATACAGTACAATATAATCAATCCATTAATTCTATAAATGCCGTATTAGGTTAAATAAGGATTCGTAACATTTGTATGTTTGTTAAGATGTTAATACGTAATTGATTTACATTTTAGATATATTATCAATTTTGAAAACAGTTGTGCTGCTTAATGTTTTTGTGGAAACCATTTTCTTAGGATTCGTTGATAGAAAGGTTAAAAAAAAAACATTTATTTGAAATCTAAATCCTAAATCTTTTGAAATATTATAAATGTCTTTACTGTCACTTTTGATCAATCTAATGTATCCTTGCTGAATTAAAGGTGTACTTTACTGCTGGCAAAACGAAAACTTGAAAATCAATCAAACTTGGCTGCCCATGCAGTAGGAAAGCAAAAACATCTGTGAAACCTGACTACAGAAAAAAGCTGTTGTCTTCCTTTGACAAATAGGTAGGAAAACTTCAAAACCCATAATGCACTGGGCATGTTGCCGTCCAAGGCCACTTCCAGTCTGCTCATACTGGATATGCTTGACCAGAGTCAAAAAACGCCTTGTTTCTTGAGTAGGTAATAGTTTTTAGCAAACTTTTAGTTACAATGGTATCGACTTGTGTTCTTCCCTGGTCCAAGAATTCAAAGACTAAATGTTTAGTGAGAATGAGTTTTTTTTTTTTTTTTTTCAGAGCATTGCAGGCAGTGGCTAAAGGATTCGAACCAGAACAAAAAAAAAGCTTTGTGAATTTAGTATATTTTCATGTCATTACATTGTTTAAAGCATAAGAACAAAATGGAAAAATAACATTTTTGAAAAATTATATTTTATTCATGTTATGCTATGTCCTCTGTAGAGGACACCAGGACTAAAATGACATGAATAGAAATGAAAAGGCAAAAACAATGGGTTTTAAAGAAAATCACCAATCAATTTTTAGGTTTCAGGATTTTTTTTATACTAAACTTTGTATAAGGATGATTCTCAACTATTTTATAAAAGATATAACAAAATGATTTGATATAACATTTTACTTATGGTTGCAATATGGTTATAAAATTTCCATAAACTGGTTTTCCCATTAATCACAATGTTATCTATACATATACATACTATACCTAATTTGCATATTAATGTGCCGTTGGGACAGCATGTTGAAAAAAGAAGTGTAATAATGGGAGTAATAATTGGCCAGATTTTCATAATAATATCAAATTTTTCATAAGAATATTGATACATAATTTATTTTCCTATTCATTTGTTGTGTCTCCTAACATGCATAATAAACATGCTTTTAGTCCTGGTGTCCTGTACAATGGACATGTATGAAATCAATATCCTGTTTCATAACAGGAAGTCACATTTTGGTTTGAAACCCCATAATATTTTGATATTGTTTGTTGATGACAAACAATTTGAAAATTAATCAGATTTAAATGATAATTACAAAATATTATCATATTTCCATAAGAATGTACCATTTTTATCACTAAATTAATCTCAGCCATTTTTAAAGACCAAGCAGATGGAGTGGACATAGAGAAACATCCAAACATTTGGTATCTCTGAAAAGCCCTGAATGTGCTCTGTTCAGGACTTCCAAACTTAAAACTGTGACATGTGAGGTCTCAGAGAAATTCACTAAAATATAATGTCCACTACAGAGACAAAAACTCCATAGCTGGGTCTCAGGAGGCTGTGCGTAGGTATGTATGTATGTACACTTTCACTACATTTACATTTATAAATGTTTATACACGTTCCAAAATTTTCGAAAATTTAACATTTTGTCCATTATAATATGAGGTACATTATAATATGACATACAATTATATTTTTATAGACTAATGTGTCATGTCAGTCAGACTAAAATGAATGAACATGACATGACAAACACTACATTTAAACAACTTTTTTGTCACAAAAAAAACAAGGATAGGACAAGAAAGAAGAAGAGAGAGGAGTTAAAACGAGGGGGAGCTCTCCTCTGCTATGAAACAGATGGATCGAAATTAATTTAATGTATGCAACTGGCTCATTTGAGCGTGTGATCTGTAATGTGGAAAAAGGGTGACGCCCATATTAGCCTTAGATAGCCCTTTGTTCATAAATGATCTATATTCATATTTATATAACAACAGAGATAAATGAACTCAAAGCAGACATAAAAGGAGGGGAAATAAAGCGCACCTACATTACAGCGAGTCACATCTTATTTGGAAAACACAAACATCAATTAAATTCTTCCTGTTGCTCTCTGAGCAAATGGCACATAACCGTAACCGAGATGTGTCTGGACGAAACTGCCGATGGCATATCAGAGCTGATGCAACATTTTACTGCCTGTTCATGCTGTGTTTGGACATTGTTTACAACCTCTTCGAGTACGCTGATGACATATGCCTCCTTCTGAACCCTGCAATACAGGGATGAATATGACCAATTATGCTACATCAAACAAATGATGGCAATAATATACTACACAAAAACATAATATAAACATTGTTAGTGCTGCAGTCAAAATAATGATTTTGCCCTTTCGTTTTCCTCTGTCTGCAAAAAGACACTAAAATTAATTCACAGCTAAATGATTTTTCTTTGGCTCATCACGACATGCCCAATTTTCACAATTTGACTCTGTTCCTTCACAATGCAAACATGGAATAACAGCAGCTCCCGAAGGCAGCTCAGAGATCAGCTGACAGTCAAAGGGATGCAATGTTACTAAGGTAAAACACGATTTATTAATAGCTTTCACAAAGATGGGAGACATGAGGGGTTAAACTGCTTCCAAAGGCAAATGTAATTATTTGCACTGAATAGTAATTGTGTTGTTTACAAGAACATACAAATATGCAAGCATCTTTTAAGATGTCTCAGAAATTCCATGAGAAATCAAATATCAGATTGAAGTTATGAAGCATATAGATAACCCTTTCAGGAACAGTTTAGGCAAAATGAAAATTCTTTGATTATTTATTTTGCCAGATATTCTGAAGAACATTTTCACAGTTTTTGTCCATAAAATGAAAGTCAAAACAACATCAGACTCCGCTGAATTTCATTGCAAACAATAAACACCAATACATTTTTTTTCAAAATCTTCTTTTGTGTTTCACAGAATAAAGAAAGCCAAACAGCATTTATTTGAAATAGAAATATTTTATGATTTTGTAAATATATTTACTGCTTTTGATAAATTTAATGCATTATTGCTGAATAAAACTTTTTTTAAATTAAATGGTAGTACATAAATACAGATATACATTTAGTATATATATATATATGTATGTATGAATATATGTATGTGTGTATATGTATATATTTAAATATATACACACACACACTTAAAAACATGCACATATTTACACATCAATGTTTATACCTACTTAATAAATGTTTATACATTATCCAAAATGCAAAATGTAAAAAAAAAAATAAAAAAAATGTACTAGTCAAACAGGATTCAAATGACAAGAGGGTGAGTAGAATAGGAGGTAATAAGACAGAATATTCATTTTTGAATGAACTGTCCCTTTAAGAAAGAATGTATTATTTTGTTCATGAGACTGTAATTTATCTGATGGCACAAACAAGTTTATTGGCAGGAGAAGTTTACTGGCGACGTTTTCAATAGCATATAAGGCCACACGGGAAGTATATTTATCTCAATATTTAGTGAACACTTTTCCCTTTACATGAGGACTGCGGAGGGACCAGAAAAAGGGGGGTGGGGCGTGAAGCCTTCAATAGCTATTAATGATAGTGACATTTAATAGAAAGGGAACAAATGGCGTGTTTATGCTCGCCTCTCCTTCAGAGGGGGGAGATAAGAAATGAACGAAAGCCAAAAAAACTAGTTTTATAGCTCTTTGGAGTGTCTGCACACAATCTGCAGTTGTTTCACACCAATAAAGCACCTGCTTTACAGCAAATTAATTTCTGTAGGTGAGAAGCGCGTGCCAGTTGTCTCTTTTTCTCTCTCACAGATTGCGGGAAAATTCATGCATGGGGGAAGAGAGAGAACTGAATTAGGGGGCTTTGATTTGCCTGAGTGTTTCTGGGTGAGAGAGAGGCACCGGTTGAAATAAGAGGCAAAAGGTGGACAATTTTGACAAAAAAAACACTTGAGCTAAAAATGAAAGCCATGTCATCGTTTACTCACCCTCATATCATTCCAGGAACATTTGTTGGTATTTCACTGCAACATATTTTTCTAAAAAATGGGCAAGGGCGAACATTCCACGAAATCAGAACGAACATCTTGCTCTTGGGCTGTAAATGTGCTCACAATAAAAGCCCTTCGGCAAACATCAGATGCTACGCATCCACTGCTGCTGTGCTGACGTGCCGTTTTGGAGGCTTTATCACATTTCCAAAGGTTTGACTTGGTGCCATCAGCAGCAATGTAGTCAATGTGACTCGCACAGGGAGTGGGTCGTTAGGTGTATGCGAGAGCGGGCACGCATGTGCCTCATTATCATGTTTTTGTAGGAGGAAATGATGCGTAGCCAGCAGAGCAGCACATTCTAGAACTGCCGCTCACCAGATGACATTGGAGGCTGACTGGTGAATGTCAAGGGTACAGGTGACTTAAAAAAAAACAGCAGTCAAAAAGCCAAAAAAAAAAGGCAAAAAGTCTGTAACACACTGTCGGTACATTCATTCAGCAAAGAGGCACTAAATTGTTAAAAAATTGACAGCTAAGACATAGCTAACAACGTATGTTGTTACAAAAGATTTTTATTTAAAAAAAAAAATGTTGTTCTTTCGATCTTTCTATTTATCAAAGAATCCTAGAGTCCTGTTTCCACAAAAATATTAAGCAGTTTTCAACATTTATGATTTTGCATCACAGGAATAAATTATATTTTTAAATAGATTCAAATAGAAAACAGTTCATTTAAAATTTTAATAATATTTCACAATATTACTGTTTTTTTTTTTTACTGAATTTTGTATTTTGTACCGAATTTACTGTAATAAATAAATGTATCCTTGTTGAGCACAAGTAACTTATTTATAAAAAAAAAAAATTTACTGACCCCAGACTTTTGAACGGTAGTATATGCTTGCTTTCCTTCATTAGCAAGAAAAAAAAAGGAACTGTTTGTTTGCATAAATTGGTCATTTTATCTGAATTAAATCAAAGTGCAGGGTGGTTTAATAACATGGCACATTTTTGCAAACAATAACCTCCAAGTATTCCAGTAATTAAGGATGAGATCTCCACAACAGTCAAGAGAAACTTTGCGCTGTTCCCCTTTACAAAACAGCTCCAGTTCTGCAGTATTTTTAGTGTGTCTGGTGTGAATCGCTCTCTTGAGGTCATGCCACAGCATCTCAATTGGGTTGAGGTCAGCAAGCAGTTACAACAAACCTTTGAGCTGAGGAAAAAAAAAAACTGATACTAGCAGCCACAAATTCACAATTTTTTCTCCATCCTGCACTGTGAATGTATACAATGCACAGCATGTTTAATAAATACATAAAAATACATAATTGCTTGAATGTTAAGCAGACAGTGTCAATTGTCATAACTAAGTTTTATTTTTATGCAGTTTTTATGTTTTTACAATTTATGCAGAAATCCTGGTAAATTTACATATGATTTAAAGGGGTCATATGATGCTGCTAAAAAGAACATTATTTGGTGTATTTGGTGTAATGAAATGTGTTTATGCGGTTTAAAGTTAAAAAAACACATTATTTTCCACATACTGTACATTATTGTTTCTCCTCTATGCCCTGCCTTTTGGAAACGCGTCGATTTTTACAAAGCTCATCGGTCTGAAAAAGCGAGGTGTGCTCTGATTGGCCAGCTATCCAGTGCGTTGTGATTGGCCGAATACCTCAAGTGTGTGACGGAAATGTTACGCCCCTCACCATACTGTTGATGCCGTGTCCCGGCCGGAGCGACCAAAGAGAAAGGAAAAATTTAAATCGCATCATATAAACCCTTTAATGTAATTGCATGACTGTACAAGGGGGAAAAAAGAAACAGAGGTTAATATATTACCATTTTTCAGAGGCGGTATTTTGTCATGGTAACTAAATGTTTAAGTAAACATGTTAATTTTGATAGAATTGTGCTAAAGTAACACATTAAATGAACTGAAAATAACACTGAAAAAAGATTAGCTCTTTATTTGCATTGAATATTTTACAAAAAAAGATACTTTACGGAAAAAAAATGACAGTCTTTGTTGTGACCTAGAAGCACAACTGATGAAAGCATGTTCTAGTTTAATTCTGAGCTCGATAACTACAACCACAGGAGCAAAAAGAATAACATTTGCATTGACCTACAAAATATTTTTTTATGAATTTGTCTTCTCTTGATTGAGCCAACTCAATAAATAATAATAATAATTAAAAAAAAAAACAGCTGGTGAATTGCTAATGAGAAAATAAACACTCTAAGCCAAGGGACAGAATATAAAAAAAATGAGACATGCTACATTAGCGTGCATATCAGAATAAAGGGAGCGAGGGAGTGGGGAAAAAAGCAAATGAATTCACTCCCTTGGAAAGAGACTGTTACCGCTAACAAGTTTCAATCATGAAGGCGAATGAAAAGTCCTTACTGTGAATTCATGAGAAATTGTGCATGTAATTCTACGATTGAACCACTTATGGTGCTCTAACACCTCCAAACTGAGCAGCAGGTGAGGACCAATCTATTAAAAAAAAATCCAGCACAAGCTGATACAGTGTGTTTTGCCTGTGGAAGTTGATTTATCTGGTGTGCCAGTGCTGAATAAACATGGCTATGGGCTGAATAAGAGAGTTGCTGAAAGAAGAGACAGAGAGAAAGAGTAAAAACAAGCAAAAAGGGCATAAGACTATGACTGATAGCCGTTCATCACCTCTTCTCCTCACAGACGCGACCTGCACAGCGATGGAATATTCAATGTGCAGGGGCGCCTTAAGATAACCAAAGGCCCCTGGGCTACAGCATTACAGTAGGCCCCCCGACCCCAGAAAACTTTTTTTTTTAAGCTTCCAAACAATAATTGGTCAAATTTCGTTTTTTTTTTGTTTTTTTTGTCTTGTTAATATGCCAGTTAACATTCACAACACTGTTCTGCGTAAAATATGAATATGCAAATTCACTCTTTGCCACAAGGTGGCGCTTGTGGAACAGCAGAATTATATAGCCGTTACATAAAGTAAACACTACCTTATTATGGCCATTATACGGGGGTAATATGAAAGGAAAATGCCATCAAAACTTTCCTGGCTGAAATGTGAGTTTACAGGATTTAAACACCATAAATCACACAAAATATTAATTATTCATCATCAGTAGAGCAAAACACACTGCATGTTGACATAAGTGTGGGTTATTTGGTGATTGCTAACTGCGTTTTTATTTTGAAACCTGACGTGCTCACGTTTAATTAGTTCAATCACAGCCGTATAAAGTTTAATGATCACATTTAAGCAATAGGACAATTCCTATTTTTCCATCCCCGGATTTAAAATGGAGACTTTGAGACCCGGATTTAAAATTGACACTATTTATGGGACACAGATGACACAAAGATTACACTGAACTCTCACTGTATGACGTTACAGAACGTTGTCCGGTCCAGTTCCTTTCACACAGCAGTGATGTGTTTCTGTTAATCTGCGTGTTGACAAAGATACTCTCGTGCTGCGGTTATTTACTAGCGAATGCATTGTACATTCCGCTTACAGTATATTGATGGAACACGTGGAACATACCAACTATACAAACTGTGTGGGGGGAACCTAAACTGAGCCATTCACTATAGTCTACTACAACCAGGGCATCGCTAAAAATGAGTGTGCGAGTTTGTTTACAGAAGACTGTTGTCACTGCTGCCAACTCCCATATAAATAATTATTCAAAAAATATAATTTCCCTGCAGCCCGTGGGCCCCCTTTCCAGTGTAGGCCCCTGGGCTTTAGCCCCTTGAAGCCCGCGCGTTAATGCACCCCTGCCCATTAAGCATCTCAAACAACTGGGCTTCAGCCCCTTGAAGCCCATGCATTAATGCGCCCCTGTCAATGTGTGAAAACTAAAGACACCTAGGATTGATTCTGCTGTGCACTTTTCTGTCAGCTTTATGTGGCTTTTCCAGCATTGAACAGTTGTAAAAGTTTATAATACCTGGAGAAGGATATCCATTAACATTCCCACTCAGCTCAACCGCAAGTGCTCAACTGATGGAGACACACAAACAGTCCATGTAATGCTTTTAAAGGGATAGTACACCCAAAATGGAAAATTCTGTCATCATTTACTCACTCTCAAGTTGTTCCAAACTGGTATGAGTTTCTTTCCTCTGTTGAGCACAAAAGATATTTTGAAGAATATTGGTAACCAAACAGTTGATGGTAGCCATTGACTTCCATTTTATTTTTTTATGATACTATGGAAGTCAATGGCTACCGTCAACTGTTTGGTTACCATCATTCTTCAAAATATCTTCTTATGCAAATAAAATCATAAATGTGGAAGGTGAGTAAATAATGACAGAATCTTCATTTTTGGGTGAACTATTTCTCAAAAAAAAAAAAAGAACCATCACTGCTAAAGCACTACTGTAATGTCATACATTTTTTTTAAATCGACAAATAAATCATAAATATCTCATTCTGTCACAATAAACTATACATTTTGAATAAAAGAGATGGAATTTGGATCCAGATGGTGTAGGCAGATGTTTGTTTGTTTTCTATGTGATTTTCACCTGGTGGATGATGAAACATGCAAAAAATCCCATAAACTTACACCGAAAGAGAGACCTAACCAGTTAAAGTGTTTTCCCCACCACCATTTTCATTTCTCTCTCAGGCTGCTGACACCAAAAACAGCACATGAAAGTCTCTGTACAAAGCATATGAATATTTAATGCTGTAAACACTGTTGCTCTAGAGCCGAGTTTTATAACCCAGGGTTAGAAGTGGTGCAAACCCTTTTTCAAAATTGCAAGTGTGAAAAATTGCATCAAAGTTTAAAAGCGGCCTTGGCCCAGGGTTGAAAAAGACATAACCCAGGGTTAAATGCAGTGTGAAAAGCCCTATAGAGAATTGGGAACTGGCTCAGTTGACTTGGGCCAATAAGAAACCAGCTAGACCCACATAGCAATGTACTAAAATACACTCCAAAATCCTTAGCAACTGTCTAGCATTGCAATACACCATATTTGAACATGTAATGGTCTAAAGTCCCAAATGCTGGGTTGTGCCTCCGGAACATTTCAGTCTGTGTGATTTAATGAGGGAGAAATCATCTTACTACATCAGACTACTCACGCTCATGACAGGTCACCCAAAGTTCATTAAAGGCCACAGCAAATGCAGACGCCAAATCTGATAATTGGCGAGGCGGGAGTGCTTTTGTCAAATATACCCGCTCAATACAAGGGATTTATACACGAAAAATCATTCTAATATGCTGATTTGCTGCTCAAAAAACATTTATTATAATTATCAACAATGAAAACAGTTGTCTATCAATGTTGAAAACAGCTGTGTAGAAATTTCTGTTATTTTCTATCCATTAGACCAGTGATCCTCAAATCTGGCTCGCGAGATCCACTTTCCTGCAGAGTTTAGCTCCAACCCTAATCAAACAAACCTACCTGTGATTTTCTAATGATCCTGAAGACATTGATTAGCAAACTCAGGTGTGTTTGATTAGGGTTAGAGCTAAACTCTGCAGGAAAGTGGATCTCGCGAGCCAGATTTGAGGATCACTGCATTAGACCAATAATGCAGACCTATCAAAATTAAAAATATAAATATATATTTATAAAAAAAAATAAAAAAATAAATCTGAACACTACAGACACTGATTCACTATGTGATATTTGCATTAGAAACATAATTAATTTTCCCGCCTACTAAAGTGCTCCATTACTACCTCTGAACTCTCTGTCGCATAACTAATGTTGTACACAAGCCAAACCTCCTTCAGAAAATCAGGCGTTCTGAAAGGCAGCTCACTAAGGGGCTTTTGGATGTTTTCAGACACTCTGTGTAATTACTCGCCTCCTGGCACAAGTTGCGAAAAAAAGAAATAAATGAAAGCAGTCGGACTTTAATGCTCTGTATATAAATATCATTCATTTGGTTGTCGCTCAGTCTGCTTTTTGCCTTTGCAAACCGGGTAATGATTGCTCTTGTTTGCTAGCTGTTATTTTTTTAGTGTGTGTGGTATAGAAAAAAGCGGCCGTCTTTAATGTGTGGCATGTCAGACTGATCTTCAGCTGTCTTCCAATTTACACAAACCTACAAAAACAGAAAATCCTAAACAAAGCGCACACTTTTTTGTGGCTGCGCATGCCACTTTGAAAATATAAAATATCACCTGAAGCCATCCTGCATTTTTTTCAGAAATAACTTCATAGCACTATTAAACACACAGGTGCGTAAGGCTTTCCTAGATTTCTAATATTTACAGAGGAAAATGATAATGCAATAAAAAAAAAAAAAAACTACAAATAAACTCACTGATTTTTGATGCCGTTTATTTGCATGCACTGTCTCCAACCCTTTCATTAAAGGAATTATGCAAATAAGGTAGTTGCGATCTGGTGAACTTTACTGGGCCTGAACAGCATCACTCCACCACTGTGATCCAGACTCTTGAATCTTTAAAATGCTAAAAATGCACTTGTCTACACAGCTTGGGTGAATATATGGTGAGTTATAAAACCTTTCTCCATCATTCAATGAGCTACTGCTGCCAAGATCAATAGAAATCATACACAATATGTCTAGTAAAAGAATTTTACAAGCAGTAAAATAGACGTTTTTTGCACAGGCGGTAATAGCGCAACAACAACTGCACCAGAGTGATTCTATGATCCTAAGTCACTCAGAAAGGATGCATGAAAACAATAATAATTTCACCGCATTTAACACCTGGTTAACTTGATTGTGGGTGGTTAGTGACTAAAGACTCTTTAGGGGACCAGGCGGTTCTAGTTGCAAAATCACAACATTTGGTGCCGATCCGGGCCAGTTGTCTTTGTGGTGGTATGAAATCATAACTAGATTTGGTGACAGCGTGATATTGTAGAAAACGTTGGAACAGCACTGTAAATGCAACCTGTTTTCAAGTTTGCATTTACAGGCCCCCAAAATGCTGTTCTCATGTAAATGAACAGCCAAAATGCATAAAAAGTTTTCTGTTTAGTTGAAAACAGTATTGTGTAAATGCCCTAAGTTTGAGAATGTGTGCAAACATCCTACTGGGATGAACTGAACATGCAGTTTCTATACTTCCTTCAGTGAGTGCGTCTCAATCAATGCCAGCGAACTAAAAGCAGGAGAATGAGTTGCGATGAGCTGTTGGAAACCCGCCTTAAATTCGCCCTAATTCTGTCAGCATCTACTCTCCCGTGTCACCGACTGAGTGACATCCTCCAAAGCGGCAGCTAGAACAGGGTGACGTCTCAGCCTGTGGTTGTCTAAAGGATGTGGAAGCGCGCGAGATGGAGGCTGCTGATTACGATTCCTTCGTGTTGACATTTCACCACAGAGCACCATCCTTCTCCCCTCCAATTACTCCATCCCTTCCTGCTTCTGGACAGGGTGTGACCTTTCAATCTCCTCTAAATATCTTATTATATGGTGTCTCTGCTTTTTTTAGGCCTGGCAGGACCTGCAATACAATTACAAGACATTCACGCTTTGTTTGCTCTCTAATGAAGCGATCAGGAGTCGGACCGGCAGCCAGCACCTTAGGGCCTGCCACCATGTCACACTGAGGGAGTGGCTGCCAGGACTGCAGGCGAGTGGCTGTTAAAGTCTGGACACTAGAGGAAGAATGGGCCACACCGAGAGAAGGAGATAATGTAGAATGAGAAAAGTAACAAACCCTGTGAACCCTGTGAAAAAAGACTGTGAAGATACATGAAAAATTATTTTTAATTTATTTTAATATTTAGTCATTTCTTATGTATATATATATATATATATATATATATATATATACATATCAATCTATCTATCTATTTAAACAAAGCTATAAAATTTGATAATATATAAAATAAATATAAAAAACTTCCCAGATTTTTGTCATTAAGCAATAAATGTTGTTAATTAATCCCAAATGAATAATTAATTGACAATCTGCTTTGATCAGATTTTTACTTTCTTGTAGTAATTCGGCATTATGCCACAAACATTGTTGATATATCTCAAAATGCACTGAAACTATGCAGAAAAGCCCTTTAAACAATGATGTTTAAATATGTTGTTTAAATAAACAACGATTGATTTAGAGAACAAGATGGATGATGGCTGATATTTCATGAACCAGATCACCCAGACATGTGTTATTTACTTTTTTATTATTAGTTTTATTTGGACTTTTTTATTTGTATGTGTGCTTGTGTGTCATTCACCGCTTCTTGGAAAACAGTCCGATTTCATTCCACTCACTCAATACCGAGACGGCTCTGTTTCCAGATGTCAATGCAGAACTCAAGACACCTTAGATCAAGCGCTCTGGTTAAAGACATCATCCTTCCACATCAGCTCGAGTTTTGCAGCTCAACACACTCTACAGGTGCAAGCAGCTCAAAATACTTACACAACAAAAGTACTTACACAGCATGAACTCAGAAAGCACAAGTCAGAAAGACGTTCATCATTCATGAAACCATATTAAATATTAAACAAGAGAAATGGCTCATGTCAATCATTTGCTTGAAACACTGCAGACATACTTATTGGATTTTACTTCCCTGGTCAGGTCTCGCATTTGGTGACCCATACATGTCAATTCCATATCCTGTTCCCTACCGGAGCATGTCCAAATGGTAAAAACCTACATTGCATACACGGAACCTTCCAGCAGGAATCTGAGGTTTGTATGGATCAACTGACCCTGGTAACCTATTGGCTTTCAGAAAATGTCAGCATGAAGGATTCATTTGTAAGGTGACACCAAGCAATGTTAATTTTTCTCCTTCAACGTAACACAATACAGAACACAGACACTTAAAATATCAATAAATCAAAAAAAGAGGATCAGTGTAATCAATCACAAGTAAACTAATATAGCTTATTGATGGCATGACAACACTGTTGTTAACTTACTGATCTAAGATATTTTAAAAAGCATAAATTAACTGCTGATTGTGAATATTTTAGTCAAAAATGTGAATATTTAACCCTTTATTTTAATAATTTTATGAATATTCACTGAATATTTTGAATATATATTTTTTATTTTATTTATTTAATTTTACACACATTTTTTTTGCGTGTGTAAAACTTTTTCCAGTAAAAAAAGGTTTTTCTAAAATATCTTAAAAGGCATAAAATAACTGCTGACCGTGAATATTTTACTTAAAAGTCTGATTGTTTAAAAATATTTTATTTTAATAATTTTATTAATATTATTCACCAAATGTTTTAAATCTATTTTCTTTATTTTATTCATTTTATGCCATAAATTACATTCTCACTAAAATTAAAATTAAAAATTCTGCAGCTTTGTTTACTCAAATTTAAATTCTCAAATTTAAATGTCTTTACTAAATCCATATCTATTGGACACACTAAAATGTATTGTACACCGTTCAAAAGTTTGATGTCAGGTCAGTAATATTTTTTGTTGCTGTTAAAGAAATTACTACTTTTATTTATCTAGGACACATTCAATTGATGAAAAGGGTCAATAAATACATTTATAATGCTACAAAACATACATATATATACTAGTGCTGGGTAACGATTAAAATTTGTAATCATGATTAATTGCATGATTTTCTGCGATTAATCGCATTGTTATGCACAAAATTCGCAAATGAATTCAAAAGTAGTGTATTGTGCACTTTTTTTCATTTAGAAGTACTGCTATATGAACAAAAGTGAAATAACATTTGGTTTGCAAACACTTTAAACAAATAAAGTGCTTTTTTACAGCGGTATTCCTTTTACATAGTAGCAGTTAAAATATTTCTTGTAAATCTCAATTTATAACATTAATGTAATCAAACTAAATATAAAACCAAAGCTATTTGCCACTGCCAGGGCATTAACGTTTTTATAGAAAATATTTTATAGTTTGTTACAGAAAAACAAGTTATGCTCCGAGTCCAGAGCCTCGATCATAGCATTATAACAGGTACCTTCCAAGTAGAGACCTGCACGATCGCGAGACCCAACGCAACAGAGTGCGGCGCGGGACAACACTTGATGGGCGAGTGTGGGTGCGGGCGGTTAGAGACTCGTGTGCGAGATGCGGGAGAATAAGTGTGTACTCACACTAGGCAATCTTAATCTTAGGGTGTGGTTCGTTTAGCTGGCCCTGGCTCGGTTGGAAGAGGTGGGCCAGAGCGTGGTTCACTTGGGCTCGAGCGCAGTATGCATGTAGTTCCAGAGCACTGAACTTCTGATACGTACAGCATAATTGCGTGAATCTTTTTTGTGCTGCAAAAGTGATAGATCTGTAAAGCAATATATTGTGAGAGGGCCGTGTGTTACCGCGTCCCAAACGACTCAAAATAATAAACCACAAAGTTAACAAAACAATGCACTCCACTGTGCTGAGCGAGAGCATTTCTCTGCTGCCTTCACGTGCTATCGGAAACTTCCTGTTTCCCACTTATGAAGTCGTAAGCGTTTCATGTGACCGCTGCTGCAGTCTTAGGCCCACCCCAAATGCTCTCATTGGTTGAGAGGCGTGATTACACTCATCCCAAGCCAGTACTGATCAACATTCCACCCCTCCTGTGATCCATGGTTTGCCTGTATGTGTATTCAGAGCCAGTGAGCAACGGACTTTCATAATAATAAAAAACTGCATTAACGCGCGATAATTTCTGTGTGTAAAAACTTTTCAAGTAGAAAAAAACACTTAGCGCACCTTTAACAAGAAAAAGCTTTGTTTAAAGTTTTGCCCAACAAAAACGATTACTCCTGTAAGGAAATGTAGTCCATTTTATGTGCGGGGCACAACTATGTAAAATGTAAGGTTGGCTGAGCTGATGCTTGCAGAGAAATGTGAGAGTAGAGTCCAAGGCTGCGAGGCAAAACATCAGACATGAAAGTGCAGCATCTATTTAATTTAATGGTCACTGCTGGAGGGTCTGATGTAAGGTACAGAGGGATGAAGTGAATCCTGAATGAACAAAGGAAGTAGGAAAGAGCAATCCCTTAAGACTCACAGGGACCGACCTGCTGTGTCCTTGGACAGGGCTCAGGACGGGTAACACATTACAAGCCATTTAATTAGACCTCGGGTGATGGATGTGACTGTTCACAGGAAATCAACGTATGAAACATAGATCCAGCCACTTGAATACGCTGCTCTACAACACAAGACACATGCAATACAACCCGTGATATTCCGGCGGGATTTGCTTGACATATCGACGTGTATGTGGAAGAAGTCTGGAAGGGATCGGATGACTGTCTGCGGCTCTCACATTTCCTGTTACTAAAAGCAAGCATGCGAATAAAGGTGCTTGGAAGTCGCTGAAAATGTGCGAGATGTCACACAAGCAGCAGGTGTAATTTGTGCTAATGATATTCCTAAATAATCTACGCTAATTACTGAGGTCAGCCAAAATTATTCTCTCCATATGTCTGCTGTCTGGAAAAATCTCCCTCTGAGAAAAAAAAAATGCATGGGCATGTGTGTGTGTCTGTGTTGTAGGGGACAAGGTAAAAAGATGACTGACTGCCTTTGTCACATTGTTTGAGGAAGGGAATGAGTCATGCATTAGTGAAGCTGCTCCAACTCTGTGGCTGCCCAATGGATTTTGTGTTGATCGTGTGAAAATGACTTTTGAAGGATTGTTTTTCTCTTCACACCTGCAGCCTGTTCCATAGTCTTTTATGCAGACGAGGATGAACAGGTGTGCTACTGCTGCTTTAGGTATAAAAGAGGTGTAGTTAATTCAAATCGTGTCAATGTACCAAAAAGCACAAACACTTCCATGAAAACTCTTCTATGGAAATCCAATCTGATGACGAGAAATGCAGAACATGAATGAGGACTGTTTAAATCAGGACAAGCCTTGTATTTTCTCAGTTTGAACCACTTTTCAAGAAAGAATAATTGTGTTTATTGATTTATGGCTATGTAGGTGTATCAAGTATTAGCAGACAGACTAAATCACATTGGAATCACATAATCCCACACTAAAATGCTCAGAAATCCCTTTACCGTTAAATACTGGCCTCCTCTTTCTTTTCTGCCAGCTGTCTGTAGGTTTTAAAAAAAATAATAATAACATTAAGCATGTTTATTCATCTCTTTCGGCTAGTGTATGAATGTAAAACAGCCTTCACTATGTTACTTTGACACGAGCAGCTAATAATCATTTTTTTTATTCCTCTACCTGAGCCTGAGAATGTACAGTGCTCTTCAAAATGTACATTGTGTCTATACAAGATCATTTCAAGTCATTATCACCTTTATAATGGAGATGGAGATGCTTTATGGTGTTGCAGGTATGCGGTGCTGCGACACAATTGTCTGAAGTGTTAATTGAGTTAGCGGTGCAGAAGTTGTTTTATACTCACAGATCTGCTGCATCGGCAAATTCCACGGCTTCATAGTTCATGCATAATAAATTTTGCAAATGTTTACATATGCTGCTTGTATACTGGTCACTTTTAATTCTGGTACTGATAAATAAGCAAAGTAAATATTTGATGCCTTATTCACACCAATTCTTCATACAGTAGCTTCTCAATCATTGGCTGACAAGACTAAGAGTGATATAAATCATGAAGCTAGAGAAATTAAATCCATGCATGATTAGCTTCATTTCCAATCAGGGTCCAACATTAACTTGCAGCACCAGCCAACAGTGGGTAAATTAAGAAAATTCTGTGTTTATATGTCCATTTTTGTATAATATAATATAATATAATATAATATAATATAATATAATATAATATAATATAATATAATATAAACCATTTTGCAGTTCCTAATGAAGTTACAATTTTATTTACCTGCCATTGGCGTTTGGTGAATGTTAATTTTGAACCCTGTTCCCAATATATAGGCGTTCCACCCGAGGGAAATATGAGACAGAATTAATGTTACTAATTTAGAGTTGAATCAATGTATATAACACAAATAATATACTACATGGTTTCCAGAACTGTGAAGCACAAATGCATAATCTAATCAAAGGCAGACATGATCTATGTGTGTATTTTCATTGTTCCATGTACCAGTTCTAAAACTACATTATAGAAACTTTGCAAATTAATTGAACTATATTAAACCGCTTATTTAAATCTCTCCAGGTGTTTAATGAAGATGTTGTTTAAAACAGTCCAACACGGTTATCTGCTCTTTTTTAATGTTTAGAGCAGCTAACCCTATTTATCTTCATTTAGCTCATTAGGCCTGTCTCCAGAGCATTATTGTCAAAAATATGGAGATGTTAAAGCAAACACAACCTGCCTTGTGCACAAGGCCAGTTTCTGTTTGCAAGCAAAGCACAGTTGGATTTTTTATTGTACATCATCGCAGACATTAAAAACCCACGGTTCCACCTCCAAGCCTCGGTGTAATTAAACATTTTAAATGCAACCCAAATTGCATTTCTTCCTGCCTTCAGTTCAGGGGTCACTTGAACCATTACTAGCTCCTTATGAATATTATCTTGCGGCCCTCACTAATTAGAGTGTTCTGCCTTATCTGCACATTAAAAAGACTGCATTGCAGCGCACCATCGTTTAGTACTTCAAACACTCAGCTCAGAGATTATCAGAGAAGCCTTCAACGGCTTATTAATGTGGCCAAACAAGCCTCTTTAATAAAGCGGTTTAATCCCTACTAAAAGGCAAAGCGGTACTCACGGTCACTGCAGAGGGGACCTCCGTATGTCGTCATGGTGCAGTCACAGGTAAACCCCTCCCACTGCTGCAGACACACTCCCTGATTGGAGCAGGATTCCTCCGTGCAGGTTGTGCCAGGGCCGGCTGAAACCAATTATAATCACTATAAATCACACAGACTATCATCATGTCCACACTGACACAAGTGTCTAAGCTCAGAATCTCACAATGGTCACTAGTTGTGAGCAACAGGAAAATGGACAAACAACTCGGCAGTCAACTTTGTCAACACAAATCCATTGGATCAAAAACAGACCTACAAGTATAAGTATCATAGTATACAGTGGGTACGGAAAGTATTCAGACCCCCTTAAATTTTTCACTCTTTGTTATATTGCAGCCATTTGCTAAAATCATTTAAGTTAATTTTTTTTCCTCATTAATGTACACACAGCACCCCATATTGACAGAAAAACACAGAATTGAATACTTTCCGTACCCACTGTATATTAGGGATGCATAATGGACTACTTGCATAACCACTTCCGTGTTCTACTTTGTACAGCTAGGGAGTTTCCGGTCAGCGTTTAACGCACCTACATACAGACAGTTTCTCATGAGAATGCGGATTATTACTATGTTTTAGGGCTGGCAATTTTTTTTAAACAATTAATCATATTCTCTGCATTAACATGAATTATCTTCAACCTGCTGAATTGTTCCTAAATATATTTCCCTTCCAAATGTGCATTCTGAATAATACATAAATATATTTCCCTGCTAACCTGCCGAGGTCCAGCGCCTGTCTTCTCATTAACAGTATTTTTCTCTTACGGATCATATTTCATACCAGTTGAATTTACAGTTTTAAATGGATTTGGCTGATAAGCACCCTTACGTTTTACTATAATAAAAGTGTAGTAACCATGTTTTTTTTGCGGATTGCCATTTGTATAACCACAATTTTACAACAAATACCATGGTTAAACTATGGTTAGTGTAGCAAATCCCGGGTTAATTTGTGGTTACTATGGTTTAACTACAACTGCATTTTTTTTTGGGGGGGGGGGGGGGGGGGGTGTGCGTTGGTGCTCTTATTCCAATGTTTAAAATGGCTGAATGAACGGTGTATTCTGTCGAATATTCATATTTTGGCATTGCATACAGTGAAATGATTGTGAATGAAAAATGACACAGGATAGTGACTAACATCTAATACAGATAAATAAAAGATCTCACACACACTGCAGCATTGCGGTTACTAGTTTAGAGTACTGACACCCTGTCATGAAACGTACGTTTACCAGCCACTGCTTTCTCAGATTGGTTTATGTTGGATTAAAACTTCAAGTTCCGCAGAGTTTGGAAAATTCTGTACACAGTAATCATCAGAATATCTCTTCTCCTGTCTATGAAAATGTCCAGATTTTGAAATTATCCCATGGACTCTCATTTTAATAAGCATCTATATGAATAACTATATGACTAGCACATTGAAAATATGCATAACTGGAAATAACGGAGCTGTATTATTTCCAAATGGAAGTACGTCACGAGGCTCAGTGCAAGTAGTCCATACTGGTTAGATATTAGTTTATAGTCTATATTTTAATTAATTGAGAAAAAAATTATATACTTAATTATTAAATAAATAAATAAAAAAACAAACATACATTATAAAAAAAAGTCCAAGGTATTTCTTCTAGTACAAAAAGTTTTTGTCTGGTCACATTTGGGCTTTATAATTATTAAAAAAAAAAAAACAACAACAAAACTGTACACTGATTTTTTTTTTTACAGAACCTGATTTTTTTAACAATTTTATTTTGATCAACTAAAACAATAATAAAGGTCTCTAATAGTTTGTACAAGAACAATCTATTTTCTATTTTTTTCAATGATTTTTCTATTTTTTAAGGTTTATGATACCCAACCAAAGAGCAATCAGAATATTTCATGAGGTTCTTCCAGCAAGCAGTGTTCCAAGACAGTTTTCTTTGATCAAATAAATAAAGAAACGGTTTAATTTAATTTAATATAATATATATTTTAATATCATATCTGTATTAGCTAGAATTTTAATGTTGAAGAATCCATAGTATATATTTGATTACAAGCCAATATATTATTTAAATATAAAATAAATGACATTCATAGCAAATAATAATAATAATACAATGTGAAACAATATTTATTACAAAAAAGCAACTAAAATATAATAATAATAATACAATATAAAAAATAATAATTTTATCACAAAATAAAACTAGACTGACAGGAAAGTGTAAAATTGACACACGAGTGGCACAAAATGATGTGTGCATCTTTAACTGCACGTGGAAGTGGTGTATTTTAAGTTGTGTACATTGTTGTGATGTCCCTTGAAAGGCTCAGAGCAGAAGTACACTAACCTTCACAGCCTCGCTCCACTTGCCCCACACGGTGCAAAGCATCTGCGATCAGGTCAGGAAGCCTGCCATTCAGGTCAACTGAGGCCAGGCAGCCCTGATAGCCATCCCGCGATGCTATGAGCTTGGGCAGACTGTTGTACATGCTCTTCCCAATACCTCCAATGTACAGCTCTCCTATATGACACACAGAAAATATACACCGTCATCAACACATATCACAATAAGGTTCATTCAGTGGATTTCTTCTTCAAATTCAGCTGATTCTCCATCTGGGGTTGAATATCTGTCTTTAAAATAAGGCAGAAATCAAAGATGATAGTGTTGCATTTAAATGATGTTCTTCATGTTGATTGGAGCTTCATAAGGTGTGATCCTGTGGTACTCTATGATGAGCTGAATATGTGTGGTTCTCTTTTCAACTAATTCCCTGCTGATGAAGGCTAATTCCAGTGAACCTTTGATGTGCAGAACAAAAAGAAAAACAGGGTTGTCATAAAACGGCATATAATAAGAGAGCATGTGGATAAGCATATGTGAAGATGAAGGAGACGGGAACCCCAGTATGATATATAGACACTGTTCTCGCTATAGGCTCCGTTACAATGCTCATCTGTGGTGTTTGGGTGTGGGATTGTGCTCAGACAGAGATTTAGGAATGGAAAGGAGAGGTGGAGAATTGAAATGACTTGGCTCTTGAACACAGTACAACGTGTCCCTGCGTCTTAAGGGCAGGCTGACGCAACACTGTTCAGACGAGGGCCCCCCCC
>NW_015554093.1:1833291-1845370 GCF_001515605.1 Sinocyclocheilus anshuiensis
AGTTTATCTAAATTCCCGGATTGAATATAATATAGTAAGCTAATTTTGTAAATATAGTGTACATTCTATGCAGAGTTTGAAATGATTGTGTGAAATGATTAGTGTGGTATGATCTAAGGACCACAGAATGAAAAACATGCAGATGTATAATTAATATGTATTATTTTATACATAGTATTTTTTTAAAATCATTTATCAACGCTTGTTGACAAAACTGGGCATCAGCATGTAGTAACAGCATATAATAATAATAATAATAATTCTTTATAATATAAGCTATACTATATGCTATATTCTATATTGCCCAGTCATTATTAAATAATGAAATAATACAACAATGCAATATTTTGAATATACAATACTTTTACTGTACAATTACTATACAATATTACTATATCCTATATGCCCAGTTTTATCAGTTTTTGTCATATATTACATTATGATATAATATAACAATATAATATTTTTGGATATATTTACTATATAACAACAACAACAACAACAATAACAATAATAAATTATTATTATTATTATACAATATGCTATATTAATATTTCCTATATTGGACAGTTTTGTCAGGTTTTTTTAGTCAAATATTACATTATAAAATAATATAATTTTTGCATTAGTAGTAGTAGCATTATTATTGCTAATATTGGTCACACTTCTCACTATGAACCATGGGCGACGCTAGGGAGGGGCTAGCAGGTGCTTCAGCACCCCCAAGAAAGTCAAAAGCACCCCCATAGCACCCCCACAGATTTTTTCCTGGAATCAATTATTTACATGCTGTAGCCTATTGTATTTAATAATTAAGATGATAATAAAAAAAGAAACAAACAAACAAAAAAAAAACATTTGACTCCTTAGACATGCATAACTCGTGCAATGCAATAATCACGTGATTTGCAGCTGTCACACTTTTAGTAATGTCATTATAGCATTTTATTTTAAAAATGGAGCGCTTCCTTGTGCTAAGTAGGCCTGCCCCCGACTAAAGATTTTTCTAGTCAACTAGTTGCACGTTATATTAAATTAATTAATATAATAATATATTAACCATCCTTTAATATATAGGCAGGCGCAGGCTATGATGCTATAGCCTATTCCGCGCTCAAGCTCGCGCATAAAGCAATTGCCTCAAAGCACGGGCAAAGTGATTATGAACGTGTCGGGGGAAAAGAAGACATTTTAATTAGGGATGTTCATTTTAACCAGTTAACCGTTAACCGACCTTATAGAATTTTGACCGATTAATACAATCAGTTAAACAGTTTAAAAAGTCTTTTTTTTTTCCCAGTAATTTATCAAAATATTTTAAAAGATTTGCTGCATGTTTAAAATACGCTACGCATATTAAAAAAAATTGTTTTTTTAGAGAAACATAAGTCGCATTTTATTATTTCATTCAGAAATAGGCCTAATGCCGACGCGAAATGTTTACAAACATTATAATAAACACTGTAAACACAGCTAGGCTATTTTAGTTCCCCCTCACTCCACAAAAAAAGCCTTTCAATTAACAGTATTTAGAAAAGAACAAGAATTAAAAATATACGAAGCTAGCAATATAAACGACAAGCCAAAACAAATTCATTTAGGCTAAAACTAAACTGAAACCAACGTTGGGTCTCTCATTCGACACAAAATCAAATGTTTCCGTATTCGTGATGTATTTGAATGGCAAATTATTATTTATTATGTAGATTTTACTACATATTTAAACTGAGCAGTGTGTTTTTTTCCCCATATGTTTGACTGACTGTATTTTATTAGGCTAATAATGAACAGGTGTCAGACTCTGTTCCATGTTTTGTGTGTGTCCTGCTCCCCATGTGCCTTCCCATGCCCTTATTTGGTTAGTTTCCTGTTCCTGTCCTGATTAGTTTAGTTCATTTGTCCCAGGTGTTTCCCTTGATGTTTCATTGCTCCCAGGTGTGTCTCGTCATCCACTCCTCCTGTGTGTATTTAAAGTGTTCCCAGTCCTTAGTTCTCGGTCCGCTGTTGAACGTCTTCCTGTGTTCGTCTCCCTTGGTTCCTTGGTGCAAATAAAGTCTTGTCAACATATACTCCTCGTCCCTCGTGTGTGTGTGTGCAACGTGACAGCAGTATAGTGGGTCCCCAGAAGCAGGGATGAATATAGGATCCAATTAACAAATGTTAACAAAGATATAAATACTGTAACAAATGCGTATAGGCCTATTTATTCGTTATATATATATATATATATAGCCTAGCTCCTATGTTTTTCTGCTCGTTTTTCTCCGCTCGCAGAAGCGCTGCAGGTGCGTGACCATGTGAATCCTCATGTTCTGTTGTTTTGCTGCTTTTTGCGCATGTAAAATGAATCCCCGGGAAACAAATGTTAGTATTTTTAACGGGTCACAGACACTATCCTTTCTAATTTAATTCAATTCTAATTTAAAATCATCTTGTCGGTTAAAGGTTAATAATCGGTTAACCAGCGTCGATTGTCGGTTAGGAAAAATAACCGAAATGAACATCCCTAATTTTAATTATTTATTTATTAAACTAGTGCTTTCTGAGTCAGTGTAGGGTGCAAAGATGAAGTTGCCGAATGCCGATGCTGACTCGCCATCTCCACATAGACGTGCTTTTAATAGAAATGCACCTTTTCATATGGAATACAAAATTTAAAAATACTACAAAATCGAGTGGGTGAGTTTTCCTTATATTTATTATTCATATAAAAAAATAATAATAACCTGTTTTGCTTATATTTACTATTAATTGCAGGACTTCAGACTGCGAACGAATGGTCGCATTTTGCGACCATTTATTCTGCCTGTGTGACTAAATTTTGTGAGCGGTCGCACTGGCGTTCAACTCATAAGCTTTGCCATTTCTGTTGCATATGAGAAACATCAAACTGCAACTCGTTTGAACTGCGCAGCGCTTCGAGTGTAGAGCATGGTTTATACTCGCCGCGACTGCAGGAGCTCGAAGGTGCGCGCAGCAAAAATGAAAAAAAAAAAAAACATGTTGCGACCTACTGAGAAAGTCAGTCGCAAAAGAGCGACCAGTGGGAAGAATGAGTCTGGAGCCCTGAATTGCCCAGCTCCACCTGTCAATGATCCAGCACCCCCTCAGCACCTGCGTTCATAATTCGCTGGCGCCGCCCCTGCTATGAACTAACTATTAACTATTACTTTTGCCTCAATAAACTCTTAATTTGCTGTTTATTCATAGTTAGTAAGGTAGCTGTTAAGTTTAGGTATGGGGTAGGATTAAGGGATCTAAAATATGTTCATAGAGAATTAATATTTGCTTTATAAGTACTAATAAACAGCCAATATGCTAGTAATATGCATGCTAATAAACAACTAGTTAAGAGTGAGAATTAGTCCTTAAAATAAAGTGTTACCCTAATGTTTATCATATGACATGAAGTAATCAGGTGGTTGCTAATAAAATACTGTCCTCATATTATCCTCCATTGCTGTGCGGTTAGGAGACTTAACTGCTAGTGTCTCTTTCATTCTGCTCTTATTGTTTAATTTTTGTCATTTTGCAAACATATATTGAGGAAAGCATCAAAGATATTTGGGGACCTTCAGATAAACATTCAGCGGCAGACCATGTTTAGAGGGCATTGTTTGCCAGTAAAATGCAATTTCCAACTGAGCTCTGCCGGCAAGACAGGCAATTACGCGTTAAAACTGACAAGCAAGAACACATATGGCAATTTTCGTCCTACAGTCGAAAAGTGTGCTCTCTCACTGATTGTTTGCTGAAATATGCTATTTTTCCACTCCAACTGAATAAGCCCAATTAGACCACCATTAAAAGCCCCCTTCATCTAAACCTCTGCACTCTTTAATTTTACCTCACTACAGATAAGTTGCATTCTTTCATTCTAACTTTTCCCTTCCATTTCCAAGAGCTCCTCAACCTGACTCGCTTCAACTAACTACCTGTAACTGCCCTCTGTGCCTGGAGGGCAATGGAATGAACGGTTATCCTGACTGGCTAGAGCTTCACCCCTTAGGATACGGATGACATAATCATAGCCATTATTCAATTCAATACAACAGGTGTTACTGGCTGAATCTTTATCGAGCTTCTACAAGCACTGAACGTCAATGTGCATTCAGAACCACAAAAACATGTTCCTCAAATCATTTTTCATAAAATGTCTATAAATAATATTCTTCCAGCGAGTCCAGGCTGTAACTCCTAATCAAGACTAATCAAGAGGACTAATCTACAGTTGATGCATGCTGTACCTTTCAAGTACAGTGTACAAAATAAGCCTGAAAGACTTCTTTTTTTTTTCCCTTTTGAGACAAATGGTCTGTGAATGGAGGTGCTCAACCTTCAGAAAATGTTCATATTCAACATCTAGAGGTCAAACTAAATAATGCATGAGATATTTCAATCTATTCATTCATATTTTATATGAGGTTTGCAATTTTTGCAGCCTTGCTACCAAAATTTGGGTTGATACGAATGGAAGTCTCTACAAGGACAATAGTACGGTGGCCGAGAGAGCTCAACACACTGCAACTTAAGAAAACACATGCAAATTGAAAAAACACCAGCAAATTAAGAAAATATCTTCATCAATTTGACAACACACGAGCTGCAAATATTTGTATTCCATTGTCCTTTCTTTCATTAGCAGTTAAAAAATTGTTTTTTTTTTTTTAATAAAATTGAAAAAAAAAGGAATCACTAGCAGAAACTCAAAAAAAAACAAAAAAAAAGCCACTGCACAAAACAAATCCCAGCCGATAGACCTCCTTGCATAAATAATAATAATAATAATAATATTAAAAATCTAAATAAATAAATAGATAGACATTTAGATAGAATTGGTAACAAATAAATTACAAATTCAAATCATAAATAAATTAAACAATCATTTGATTATATTGATTAGATTTGACTCCAGTGATTTAAAGATGGTTACAGTGGTCAAAAAATGGTTTAGAAATCATTTTCGCAGCAAATTTCACAAACAATTAGAAAGAAATTACCAGTAACACATTGAAATAATTGTAAAATTCTGAAGTGGAAAGACTGAAATTGTATTTTCTTGTAAAACATATTCGAAAAACTGGAAAATGCTACATAGAAATACAATAATACAAGCTACAAATTTACTAGAAAAAAAATATTTTTATCAATAATATTCTTGATCATTCAAGAATATTCATGTAGAGAAAGTAGAGAACAGAGAGGAAAGGTTTAAGGAAAGAAAACATATTGGTATCAAGACTGGATGAAGGCTCAGTGTCTCTGGAGGACATGGGCTAACCATTAGGGCAAGCTTAAAAAAAAAAAAAAATAATAATAATAGTAATACAAAATAAACTTCCTCACAATAAATCCCAGCCCACAGTACAGAATCCTGCTCTGTGCTCAGAGAAGAAAAGCTCAGTCTGCTTCACACAGAATAGCCCATGCATGGTTATTAGCTCTGTATGTCTCACTGTTATGCAAAGACTATTAAGCAGACTTCAATCACAATATTCAATTATACACCCAATAGTTTTTTTCATTAGTCATTCAATGGATGGCTGGGCAGTGGGAGAGCGGAGCTTCTTTTGAGAGCGAAAGGGAGGAAAATCAATTGCTTTCATATGAAGGAACTGCAGGGAGATTGTAAAAATGACATGTGTCTCTGTTGAGTAATGACGAAGCAATATCCCTGCTGGAGAAAAATGGAAGACGGGGGAAAACGAAAAAGAAACACCTTTGGCTGTGCTCCATGACCAGCGGACAGATTAAAGCTCCTATAAAAGTTTCCCATCTTGCCATAAGCACGTGTTGGGAACCTGGGGAAAAGTATCACTTTAATATCACTCCTAGTTGTGATATTAAACAAAATATTATTACTTGCCTATAAGGCCCTTAATGGGTTAGCTCCTGCGTACCTAACTAGTCTTCTACCACGCTACAATCCATCACGCTCTAAAGGTGACTTGACTTGACTTGACTAGTATATAGTAGCAGTTGATCATTAGCGGTGTGTGTTAAGGGAAGGATCACTATCACCAACACCTGAAGTATTCAGCTCTGACATTTAAATTCTGCTCCATCTTTGCTACAGACACAATTTCTAAGCGATCATACTTCCAGTTTCCAACTGGTGGTCGAGTACATATCTATGGACCAGAGTATAACAGACACAACCTAGCACCCATTTAAAACACCCTGGCTACCAGCTAGAACACGTAGCAACTTAATTAAATGCTGTGGCAACCACCCTCAACACCATACTGTTAAAATAAACTTGATTAATATTGTATTTATTAACCCTTGACTTCTCTAATAATTTTTAAAACCTAATAAATAAATAAAACTATTGCGGAATAGGCAACAATGGGTTACACATTTATTCAATAAGTTAAACTTGGTTTGTAGTTACTAATAATGGTGTATTTGTAACAACTTGGGCTATATTTTTGGGTACTAAATGTCTGCACAAAAATAGAAAAACCTAAATAAAAAATAAATTAATTAATTAAAATAAAACTATATAAATAAAATAAATCAAGAAGGAAAGAAATTAATAAATTAATGAAACATGTAATAAAATACATATAATTAAATTAAATATTATTTTAAAAGTTTGGGTTGGGGTAGTGTAGGATTTCCTTTGAACAGAACAGCACATTCCTTAAGCAGAAGCTAAGGAGTCTCCTTTCAACCTCTCAAGTGCGAGTAGTAAAACCATGGTCAGCTCAGGCTCCAATTGTCTCAAATAGTTCCTGTCCCACTCAGCTTATCTTTGCAAGAAACACAGGAAGAGTGTGATTCACAAAACCACCTCCTGGGTCTGCAAGCACTGAGACAGCAATAACTGACCCCTGCATCTGGACTCATTTAAGCAACAGAACTTCAGTGTTGTCTCGTGACTGGCTTCAGCATAAATACAAATCTAATAAACAACAGAACAAAGAACGTTGTATCTGGAAATGTTCCAGCGACAGACACTCCTGGACCCCATGACCGTTTAACGCATAAATCGATAATCCGATAAACAGAGCGACAGATTAATAGCTCCATGTCCGAGCGAGAAGAATAGCAGGTCTACACCGCATGACTTTTTGCAACATCCATTGACCTCAGGACTTTCTCTGTCCTCCCCCTTTCTCTACATTCCAGAAAAATGCGCGTTTCTCCTGTCACAGACAAAGGAACATAGAACTTACACAGACAATTAAAAAAACAATCATTTAAACGTATAAAAGGGCAACTATATTCACAAATAATATGTTTTATGTCTTATATATGCTTGATGTGTTTCCTGTAATCGGTTCAAGTTTAATCGATGTTTTATAACCCCTTTTAGTAGATAAGATTATTAATGTGTATGCAAACTAACCGATATTTGAGCTTGAATGAAAGCTTATTTTATGTGCAAAACTTGGGTATGAATGAGAAGTGGGAAATATGAATGATACTCGCATTAAGAAACTTTATAGAAGTATTAATAAAATCTGGCAAGGATGTTCCCATGTGATAAATTGAAGCATCATGTTAATTTATGCATGAATAAGAACCTTGCGGGGCGTGGCCCCACCCTGCAACCAATGTCTGATTGGAACAACGATCTGTGGGACGGACTTATGCAGTTTGATCAAAAACCCAATGTCCGAACAGATTCAATGCCTTCAAGAGCCTAAAGTCTTGCAAACTCAGACTCTTTCAGAAGAACTGCCAAAGCCTCTGCGTCACCAGGAAACCCCATTCATCACCAAGCTCTCCCAAAAGACGTCAGCCGAATGACCAATCAGCAACGCGGTGATTTCCCCTCTGCTGGAGACTAGCCAACTGGGAAACCCCTTTCAGCTGTCACCAAAACGCAAGTAAACAAACAAAGATTAAGACAAATCTCTGCTTTGTGATTCTCTCAGGTTACAAGTTAAAGAACTGTAGCGAATATCTTACCTTTTTGGGACTTAATGTAAACTCCGTTAATCAGCATCCTGTGTGTGTGTGCATGTGTGTTTGCATTAGTTTAGTTTAATGTAATCTAGATAGCCAATAAATTCCTGTTTCATTATAAGAATCATTGTCTTGTGTCGTGAATTCAAAGTTAAACCCTGCCCAGATCCGGCTACCTACCCAGACAGCAACATAGTGTTGACCCAGATCCGGCCCACATCTGGCCCCTGTGAAATCCATGCGGGCCAGATGTGGGCCGGATCTGGGCCGAAACTGTCTGCTGTCTGGGCCTTTCAGCTGTCACCAAAACGCAAGTAAACAAACAAAGATTAAGACAAATCTCTGCTTTGTGATTCTCTCAGGTTGCAAGTTAAAGAACTGTAGCGAATATCTTACCTTTTTGGGACTTAATGTAAACTCCGTTAATCAGCATCCTGTGTGTGTGTGCATGTGTGTTTGCATTAGTTTAGTTTAATGTAATCTAGATAGCCAATAAATTCCTGTTTCATTATAAGAATCATTGTCTTGTCGTGAATTTAAAGTTAAACTTTGCCCAGATCCGGTTACCTAGCTCGTAGCTTATAAATTATCACAAGCATGAATTAACCTTTGGCCAGGGATAGTACACATATTCAAATTGGTAAGATATACTTATGTTAACGTCTCGCTGGACGAACAGTTGATAAAGTGTAAACTATCAAATTTGGAATCAGTTCAATCAGGTTGATTTTGAATCTTCAGATTCGATTTTCCCCGAAAACCTGAGCTAAAAGAGTTAAATTCCTTACAGTAGACTACAAAAATTTGCTTACTTATAAGCTAATACAGAGAAGAACTCAACTAAATGTTGACATTTTCTAAAGAAAATGTGAGAAATGATGCGAGCTGATGATGCGTTGCCTTTTGCCAGAACAGTAGTTGCTACAGTGTTTTGTTTAATGCTATAAGCTGCTTTGTGGTTGCTTGCTTACCCAACTGAACAGTCTCTAAAATATCCTGGTCTTTAGATATGGCTTGGATCTCTCCTTCAAATGCAAGTTTTATCATCCTCCAGGCGAAAACGGTGTATCTAATTGCTTAGAAAAGTAATAGCACACCTCTCCTTAACAAGCCGCATGATTTAAGGCATCATTTGTTCAGCGTTTACTACCAATGCTAGGTTCTCACCATGACATAAAAAAGTGTGTGTGTTTAGGAGAACTTTGCCTCGACTGAATTGGCCACCAACAGCTCATTAATAAACTCATTGACATTCACATTTTATAGCAAACCCTGGATTTTCCTTACGCCAGGGGGAACAGGAAAGCAATTTAATTCAAGTCAATAAAACTAATTTTCAGAAAACATTTACAGGGGCAGGATAGCAGTTCCTTGAGAAAGAAAGAAAAAAAAGAAACTCAATTATCGGACAGCGTGGAAAGTGGCTTGTCACGAGCGCTCTCCACATATGCTCATTTCAACACACATAACAGGTCAAGCGTCACTTTCCACTGGCTCCTTCACAGAAAACAACACCACATCTCAGCACCTTCCTGTCTGAGGATGTTCATTTTACACTTCACAGAAAAGCACTGGACCCTGGGGATTGTTACGCCACTCTCCATTCTCTCCGGCATAATTGCTTGAACAATTACAACTGACACGTACTGCGAAGTTCCTCTTTTGATGTTTAAAGGACTTGTTCTGGGGCGGCCAAATAAAAAAAGACCTTGGAGCCTGACAGAAGGAGTTTGCACTTTATGGCCTTATTTGATTTGGCATTTATTACTCTTGTACTTAAAGCAAAATGTTGATGTACAATTAGATTTTTGTGCTGGAGACTTTGTAAGCTTTAAAACTTTTCCTTTTCACAGTCTTTATCTGAGCATCATGGTTAGTGAACCATGAGCACTTAGCCAAAAAGTGATATTCTGTAGTGTATAGTGTTGAAATGTACATTTTTTTATATATAATATATATATATTTTTAAATATAATATAATATAATATAATATAATATAATATAATATAATATAAAATAATAAAATACAATACAATACACAGTCACCGGCTACTTTATTAGGTACAACTGTTCAACTACTCGTTAACACAAATATTGAATCAGCCAATCACATGGCAGGAACTCAATGCATTTAGGAAATATGCTGAAGTTCAAACCGAGCTTCAGAATGGGAAAGAAATGTGATTTAAGTGACTTTGAACATGGCATGGCTGTTGGTGCCAGACGGACTGGACTGAGTATTTCAGAAACTGCTGATCAACTGGGATTTTCACTCACAACTATCTCTAGAGATTACAGAGAATGGTCTGAAAAAGAGAAAATATCCAGTGAGTGGCACTTCTGTGGGTGAAAATGCCCTGTTGATGCCAGAATTCAGAGGAGAATGGCCAGACTGGACCAAGCTGATAGGCAACAGTAACTCAAATAATCACTCATTTCAACCGAGTTGCAGATGAGCATCTCTGAATGCAGTTTCGAAAGCAAAAGGGGGTCCAACCCACTGCTAGCAAGGTATACCTAATAAAGTGGCCTGTGAGTGTTTATATATACACACACTCACACACCCGCACAAAAATGTGTTGTCAGCACTGCTCTGATGATTTTCAAAATAGTTTAGCAACTTAAAAGCTACTTGTCATTTCTCAGTAACAAGGTAATAATGGCGTTCTTGAAGCAGATGAACTTAGTTTCACTATAAGTAGAGACGCTGCTGCCGAACTCGCACAGACTCCAGTAACTCACACACATTTAATCTCTCTCTCTCTCTCATAACTTCATTGGTTATAACTGCATTAGTCTGCTATTAACAGCTCAAGCCTCTATTACAGGTCTAAAATTACGTTTTTGAATTAGCAATGGAGGTGTGGGATGAGATGTGTAAGAAATTAATCCTACACAAGGACAAAAGCCTGACGAATGTTTTGAAATGCATCATCTGAACAATATTAGAGGTGTGGCAACTGTAGTATAAGTGGAATAATTGACTCCGGGCCATTGAATTATTAGAAAATAACTCCTCTTCGCGTCATGGCCGCATCACCACCTCGGATGTGCATTATTTTCTAATAATTCAGTGGACCGTCATCAGTTATTCCTTACTTATTATACAAATTATTTTTTTTAACAAATGCCACTAATTACTACATGTTAATTCATTATTATTATTATTATTATTATTATTATTGAGTAATATTTGACTTAATTCATAAATAATGTTTTTTTGCAGTTGTAACACATGACATTTTACAACCTCAACAGAGCACATCATTAAAAGTTAAAAAGGACAAATCTGATATTTTTAATAGACTTGTTGACCTAGACAGAGTCTTGAGGGTCTTGCAAACTATTATTTTCCTTCTGCTGACACAACACAGTAATAAATCGAACAGCGAAACATCTAATTTATTTATTTATTTATTTTACTTCAGGAATTGTTCCAATCTACCACATTACTATATGCTCAGCATTTTCAGAAAGGCAGCGGACACTGTAAAAAACACCTTGACAAACTCTCCTTACATTGACTTCAGTGGTTAGATTATGTGGTCTTGACAAACAAAGTGGTTTCTGTTTTCTTTTTGTGAACTTGTCTCAGCTTTCTTCTAGTGCCGACTAAAACACAAAACTAAGGACTGCCTGCCAAGATTTCTACAAAGATGCCAGTGAAAACTCAGAATGGAGAAAAGTCTAAGAAATTGCTATGGCAAGAGCTGCTGATGTCTTTTCAATCAAAATATTTAATTTCAACACACAAGAAAATAACTAAATATACATGAGATTCCTGTTTCTACATTTCATGTGAAGTAAACCTTTGTTTTTGTGCCCAGCATCAAGCAGCACCTGCTTAAGATAGCAAAAGCAGGTTTGGAAGCATTAAAAATGATGCAGTGGCATGTTGTTGTTGTTTTTTTCTCTTTCCCCTGTAGGCGCTGCTCTTTGTTCCCTTTCGATACTTCACTCGTACTGCGTCTGCTAGACGCATATGGGAAAAAAGCCTTTTTCTCCTGAACAGAAGCCTATTTCATTCACGCAGTGAAACTGCACGGCCATTGGTTCGTGCAGGGCTTTAAAAACTAACCAATGGCGCGGCAGTGGAGCTGCACGAGCCTATGGCGACGAAGCCCGCCAAAGCCCGCCAGAATGGGCGGGGCATCTGGCTATA
>NW_015554093.1:1845565-1846009 GCF_001515605.1 Sinocyclocheilus anshuiensis
ACGCCCATGTCCTGCGCTCAGAGGTGATGAATTTGCTGGCAAAAGGAGCCGTGGAAAGGGTTCCTCCAGCCCAGAGCGAGTCAGGCCTTTACAGCCGTTACTTCCTCATCCCCAAAAGAGATGGTGGCCTCCGGCCCATCCTCGATCTCAGACACCTGAATCGCACCCTCATAAGGAGGTCGTTCAGGATGATTTCACTGAAACAGATCATCGCGCAAATTCGCTCGAGAGACTGTTTCTTTTCCCTGGACCTGAAGGATGCATACTCGTCACAGGCCATTCTTGAGATTCGCCTTCGTGGGTGTGGCTTATCAATATACGGTCCTTCCTTTCGGGCTGTCCCTGGCCCCCCGCACCTTTACGAAGTGCATGGATGCGGCTCTTTCCCCTCTGAGACAGATGGGAGTCCGTATTGTCAATTACCTCGACGACTGGCTCGTCCTG
>NW_015554093.1:1846056-1846474 GCF_001515605.1 Sinocyclocheilus anshuiensis
TCCGTATTGTCAATACCTCGACGACTGGCTCGTCCTGGCCCAGTCGGAGGCAGAACTGATATCTCACAGAGCCCTCCTCCTCAGCCACCGGGAGTGCCTGGGACTCAGGGTCAATTTTGCCAAAAAGCTTATTGCTTCCCAGCCAATGAATCTCGTTCCTAGGAACAATCTTCGACTCAGCTCAAATGAAAGCTGTAGTCACGCCAGAACGAGCTCTGGCCATACGGAGGCTGGCGACCTCCTTCAAGATCGGTACCGCTCGCCCGCTCAAAGCGTTTCAAAGGATGCTGGGCCTCATGGCAGCAGCATCTCCAGTGTTACAGTTGGGTCTGCTGCGTATGCGCCCCTTTCAGCGCTGGTTGAAACCACGGGTTCCATCCCATGCGTGGCGTCACGGACGCCTGCATATCAGGGTGAG
>NW_015554093.1:1846544-1848479 GCF_001515605.1 Sinocyclocheilus anshuiensis
GCCCTTACCCCCTGGAAGAACTCCCGTTGGATGGAACAGGGCGTGGCCATGGGGATGGTTCACAGAAGGACAGTTGCTCTCTGCTTGAAATGGCACGCGCTGTGTAAAGAGACATGACAGAGAGCCCTTGGCCGTGCCGCGCCCAAGTTCTCTGGTATTGTTCACCTGTTAGCTCTCGACCCCTGGGTGTCGAAGTTACGGGTATACTCTGGAACGATTAACCAGGCCGGGTGTGACCTAGAGAGCTCAGCCCGTCTTAGCCTTGGGTTATTGTTGACTTCTCTATGAGCATTGGTTGCTTATGGAAGTTTATACCTTTAGTCGTTCCACTACATTAGCACGGCGTGATTGTACTGTTCCCATATGCGTCTAGCAGACGCCTGCCGCGCCATTGGTTCGTTTTTTTAAGCCCTGCACGAACCAATGGCCGTGCAGTTTCACTGCGTGAATGAAATAGGCTTCAGTTCAGGAGAAAAAGGCTTTTTTCCCATATGCGTCTAGCAGACGCAGTACTCGTTCCCGTATCTCAGGGAACCGAGGTTACGTTAGTAACCGAGTACGTTCTTCTAATTACAGCCGAAACAGTGAAAAACAATAGCAATGGTGAGAAGTACTGGAAGGTAGATTTCAGAAGCAACATGATTTAAACAAGGAGCTGGAAGCTGTTTAAATACCCATTAGGAAAGATACTCAAAGTTGAACGCAAGAGTTTGAAATCAAACTCAAGATGAGTGTAAAACAGCAAATATGTATCTAATCGTACCTAAGAATGAGATAACAGTTGATAACAGTCGTAAAACTTGAGCCTAAACAACCATAGTGCGTGTAATGATGGAAGAAAGATCTGTTAAAATGAAAATCAGAAGTGTGACTCTCAATGGCTGTTAAAAGTGATAGAAAATTATCATTCATTCCATGCCGTTTCAAACCTGTATGACTTTTCTTCTTCTGTGAAATATATTATGAAGAATATTGATAAGCAAATCCTTTTGATTACCATTGACTTGCATTGTATGGACAAAAAAAGCGAAAAGCGTTGTGTTTTGTAGTAAACAAATCCATCAAGACATTTTTAATTGCAAACATAGTCCTCTATCCATAACGTTGTCTCGTCTGAATCAGGAGAGAAATATGTACAGATCAAGCACTGTTTACAAGCAAAAGCAGTTCAAAACAATTCTAAACAAATATGTCAATAGATTATGATGTGAGAGCACAACACAGGATGGACTTTTTCACTGAAGGAAGCGTTATTATGGATTAGTTCTTATGGTAAAGCAATCTGAAAAGTGTGGATGAGAGGAAATACCTTTGAGGTCCAGGTTGCGGGCTCCATTGGAGTGCTGCGTGACCGTGTGGGAGTCGATCTTGAGCATGTGCACGTTGCTGTCATCGCGGGACACCATCACGTTGTGCCACTGGTTGTCATTGAGCGGCTTGTCGGAGTTGCCCTTCATGAGCGACGGCCCATTGCCCAAGTCAAAAACATAATGGATGTACCTGCAATACATCAGTTCCACTGTCAATCACACAGCCCAGTGGAATCAGGCAACTCTCTTTAGGATGACAATACTGCCTTTTTGCTTCCAAATCAATATAACAAGGCTTGAAATACTGGCACAGACAGACTTCCATCCTGTCAGACACTCTGTGTGCAGCCGCAGTAAACAGCTTACAGTCTTCAGGAAAATGTCCCTTAAACTTCAATGCACTGTAGCTCCATATATTATATAGGAATTTTTTGTTGCTTTGAAATTGTTTGCGTATACTTCATTTCACATATACTCTGTTTAATTTGAAGATTTTATCTGCACATTTGTCAGTGATAAATGTGCTTTGGCTGATAACTAATATGCCAATATTAGTCATGCACAAGATATCACTATCATATCAGTTATCAGCTAGTATTTGATTATATATATATATATATATATA
>NW_015554093.1:1848580-1863558 GCF_001515605.1 Sinocyclocheilus anshuiensis
ATCTGTAGAAAAATTTCACCATAGTGCATTTGTAAACTAATACATTTTGATGTGTCCATCACATAACCAGTTCCATATGTATAGCTTTTTTAACGTAGTAAAATTGCTTGGTAGCTCACCTGGTACAACTTTGTATATGTGGTGCGCAGTGCTCAGTACCGTGTCCCGTGAAACACAAGTCATGATAGGCCCTGTCCCAAATCGCACCCTAAACCCTCGCAGTCTTCCTCTGAGTCCGCACTTTCGTGATGTAATGCCGTTTTGACTGTATGGGTAGAAGTCTGCTGCGGAGCTTGCCTCAGTGAGGGCTCGGCAGAAGTGCGCATCGAGGGCGCAAAGGGGGCGCTCGCGAGCACCCTTTTGAACGCTAAAATGACGAATGGGACACCCTACGGTCTCGTGGACTTAACGGACACGCGCACGCGGTGGCCATTGTAAGTCCGCAAGACCGAAAGTGCACATGAAGTGTTCGATTTGGGACAGGGCCATAAAAAAACTCAAAGAATTGAAGCAAGCTAAAATAGCACGGTTGCTTCAGCAATGTATTTGTATCTCACTTTTGCTTTTGTTAACATTATGTTTTGTTTACAGTAGGGTTTAGTATATGTGGTAAGATTACCTATTAGAAACTGCCATGATGCATACAAACACCAATATAATAAAAATTTGCCAGATTCACATTCATCTGTTTAAAACTAAGTGCCATTGGACATTTCACTTTGAAAGTGTCGTGCAACGTACAAGTAGTACAGCAATACCATTTAGCAGAAATGTCACCATAGGCAAGTTTTTCCAATGAGCCTAGGTTGGATAATTTCCAAATCTTTCAAGAAAGACTTACCGTCAGCTTCGGGTTGTTTAGCAGTGAAATATGCCTTATGGGAAATCATCTTTCCTGATAGAATGGGGATTTTCAGCATTAGAGCTCAAAAGTAACTACAGCAGTAGTTCCCTCATAAGATATTGAATACATGTCTTATACCTTTTTTTCCGCTTTTCAAATACTTTTTTGCTATGTTATAATTCTGTGATTCATCTCCGAGCTGTTTGTGTGGCTTATATTGTAACTCTTTAGTGAAAAATGGTCTGAAATGCCTAAATGTGAAAAATACTGCCAGAACTAAGACACTCTTGCACTCTATTCAAACAACAAAAAAAGCAGTGTTCGATACCGACGAGGCCATGGAGATATACAGTGCTCTGCTCATATTTATTCAAACTACTGTATAAACATTAGAATTTGTAAATGCTGGTAGTTGCTCACAGTTCATACATCAAGATACTGCAGAGAAAGAAAGAGAGAGAGAAAGAAAGTTTACTCATTAGCGCTCTCTCATTTCAAATGCTTGTGCAGACTCCGGTGAGAGGCAAGGCCACCTGCTGTCTAATTGCTTACTGAATGACTGACTTTCTGGACCACTGCGTCTGAGGAAGTTAAACATCTGAGGCACTTTCTCCTTTTTCACTATTCGTTTTTTGCCCAATGGAATAAAATTCAAACAGCAAATCAGGTTGTTGTACCTGCTATGATTGGCATAAGCAGTGTGATTGAACTGAAAAATCTTTTACTAGGCTGGTGGGAAAAAAAAAAAAAATCTGATCCAAGACTGCGGATCTCCCACGTGGCGGCTTTGGCATGTGGCTTGGGAACAGAGTGGGCTGCCAATAAATAGAATACCGTTAATCAAATAACACTTACATTACATGTGATTAAAAGCTGCTCTTTTTTCATCAATGTCACCAGTGCTTACTTTATCTTTTCGAAATGGATTTGCACTTTTCCTGTGAGCCGATTACAGTATCTGAGGCTTAGAATAGCAATCCATGCAATCATTCCTCTGAAATTGCTCTTGATTGACGAGCAGACACAGTTACCTCAGAGTCATCGGGCATAAGCTTGAACGCCAATGAATAACTCATGGTGAGCTCCTTCCTAGCAGATACCAATCAGCATTTACGCATAACCAAAAGCAACTCATGCAGAATTTGTTTAAATTTAAATATGGCCCCTATCCTGTGATGATTCATCAAGCGATTCTCCTCCTCCTTGTACCTTTAACTAAATGCCAAGGAGACAAATGTGCGAATCTTATAATGCGACTTGACTCACCCTCCCACGGCTATGATTCACATCCACGTAATGTCTCTTAACTAATCGCAAACTTAAACCCGTTGTTTAGCATGGCGGCTTAACTTCATCTGGATGTCTCTCATATTCTTAAGTGTGTAACTGGCTGTTTACATGTGATCCCTCGTATATCTGCTGTATCTTCTGGGAGTTTCTGCAATGATATCAGCATCTCTCTCTCCTACAGAAACAACTGTGTGTTAGTTTTGTCAGAAAAGGCCTTTGAGCTCTAACTCTCCCGGGACTGATGTTTGTGTGCTGAAGGATGAGATCACCAACAATCTGTGTAATGTACTGAAGATGAACTTTGAGCTGTCAGACTGGAATGTCTCAATATCTGGATTTATAATTTCACATGGGTGGGAGAGTATAAGAAAAGACTAGTTTTTAGTCTCAAGGGCTTTTTCTTCCTCTCAGTGGTTCCTACAGAATCCCACCCACCCCAATTCAAACAAATAACTGATCTAAAAGTTACAATGTGAATTTGGTAGCATACTGCAATGTTTTAAAGATTGAATTATTGGGCTAACTTTGATTATTTTTAATACAATTCAAATATTTATTACAAAAAAAAAACTGCATATGAACATCACGTTTCAGTAAAATGAGTCAGATTCAGTGAGCTCATTCAGTAAAGGATTCATCAAATTGATTCTAGCTCTGTTCCAAAACCACTTGAGTTGTTTCGCTGTATATTGCCTACATAGACAGTTGACTTCTAAGAAAGCATGCTAACTGAAACGAAACCTTTGAAGTGACTGATTTAGAACACTCCATGCTCCAAAATCACCTTAATTTCAACAGAGCTTTACTAACAACACAATACACAAAACTAAGCAGCACACACAAATACTGGTTTAACCCTTAAATGCATACCTCGGGTCTTTAGCGACCCGGGACATCATTCTCTACCCTCTCCCTCCTTCATTTTTTAAAGTTAGAAATCAACTTTCTTAGTATTCCTCAATCTATTAGCTATAAACAATATAACAAGAAAAAAACAGTAAAATATAAAAGAATGCCAGTTTTCTGATTAATTTTTTGCAAAAAGTGTACAGGGTTGCTAGATACCCGAGGTATGTAAATATGTAAGTATTTTTTCCTGCACAACTATATTTACATATCTGATGACTCAATATGTGCAATGCATATTTTCCCCTCAAGGTGGCACTGTTTGATACACAATGATGACGTGACGTTTCACTCATAATTAACGCAGGCATAAAACAAACCAATATTATCAGCAAAAATTGAAGTGGTTTGAATGGCTTTACAGCAGAGCAATTACTATACGCAATTAAATATAAATGTCACTGTCATTTGATGCTGGATGTGGTGAATAAGCTGCCAGTGATCAAAATATTGAATATGAAGTCATTGAAAACGATAGTTTTGAGAATATGGCTGAGATCGTGAATATGAGGCAGATGCTGAATGTACTGTGGAAGTGCGCTGAGGATGACAGCGATGGTAAAATCATCTGCTCAAATTGAACCCTTTTAAGTTTCAAAAGGTAACAAAATAAGCTTTTATTCTTCTGTAATTGTTCTTAAAATATCAAGAGAGTTTTTTACTATTGCAGCAGTTAGAGATCCATCCGTGCTGTATATATAGGTCCGGGTCACTAAAGACCCGAATATGTAATAATGATTGGCGAAACATTCATGCATTTAAGGGTTAAAGGGGTCATACGATGCTTTTTTAAAGATCATTATTTCGTGTATTTGGTGTAACAGAATATGTTGACATGCTTTAGTGTTTGCCTTTGACCAAAACATTGAGTCTTAGTAGGCAGCATAAATAAGATGCCTACCTTTAAAGGCACCTTAAAAGGCAGGTCGCTAGACTTTGCAACAAAGTCTGTACATTTTTTGTGAAATTCATTAAACAAACCAAATTTGTTTATGAAACGGACTACACTAGTTATGCTGTATGTTTCTGAGTGCAGCCAACAAAGATTATATAATATGAGAAAGTATTGTCTTAGCATTATTTCACAATACACAGTCTTTTTCATCACATTCAAATTAGATGGCAAGTGAAAAATTTAGAGAATAATATCATTTCCTTTGCTGTAGCGCCATAGAATAGTTCAGGAAACTTTGCTTTCTGCTAAGGTGTCTTTCTCTCTGTCTCTCAGGCCTCAGGCTTTCCATCACATATAGCTAAGGCTTAACTTTATATTGCACTCTAATTTCATCTCTCTCTCTTTTCTCAATCAGGTAGTTCTCTATGTTATTATCATTTCATAATACCCTGCCTATTTCTGAAATTTCTAGTTCCTTATTTGTGCAGTCATGTTAAGAAATCTTCTATTCTCATCTCTTCTTTATAGTTCCCATCTCAACTTCACACTTTAATTAAAGGGCTTTTATTAATAGGATTTTAATGCTTAATGCTGTTTCTTTTTAGTAATACGAGTATGGCCAATAGTGACGCACTCCAAAAAGTCATTTAATAATGAACAAATTTTATTCAATAAGCTTTTACTCTGATTGGTTTGAAGCAGCAGAGGGCGGAGTCAAACGCTGAATCATACAGTTCAGCCATTTAAAGACCACATGAAATCAACTGATCACAGTTTTCTTTTCTAAGCACATTTCTTATCGGACATTTGGGCAGAACATTTCTTTTTTATTAAAGGAAGATGGGCTTTTTCACTCAAGAGCATTTGATTGGACAAAAATCTGTGTATTGCAAGATGACTATTTTAATATGAGGATTTTTTGAATATTTTTGGTACGTTTTCACAGAAGAGAAATACTGTAAATCTACTGTACTGTAAAGTGTTATAATTGTTAAACAAACTATTAAAAACCATTTTGTTAACTGAAAGCTGAAATAAAATAAAATATAAATGTTAGATGAAAATGTAAGCTTAAAAAATGTAAAAAATGTTGCCTTTGCAACTAACTGAAATTTTAAAAAAGTTTAAAATGAAGTACTAATATTACTAAAACAAAACTGAAAAGTAAAAAAATATATATAGCTAACAAAAATATTAAAACATACTAAAATCAAAATTAAATCTGAAAAAAAAAAAAAAAAAAAAAAGTTTATTATTATATATCTGCTTCCAATTTTGAAATGTGTATATCTGCTAAAAGGGATTTTTTTTTGTAAATGAACTAAAAGCAACAACATTCAAATTTTAATTTTAATTTCATGGGGCTGTATGGCAAGTCATTCAGAACTTTGGTGTTGGAATGTAATTTTTTTTTCTTCACTCACTCACCCCTTCACAAGCTCGATCACGATAAAGTCACTGCCGTCTCCAGAGTTAAACAGCATCAGACCGTCAGGACTGGTGGTCTTGAACTGGAAGAAGAGGTGCATGGAGGCGTAAGCCTGCAGGGTGGACAGCGCCACATAGCTGGCTCGATTCCGGAAGCTGACGGGATCTGCCACGATGCGGCGCATGCCGAAGCGGGCATTGAGCTCACAGTAGGAGATGTCACCATTCTTGCACTGGTCTAGGTACGGCATGCTGTTGAAAGAGAGGCCCTGCAGGTGGCCGATGAAGTTGGAAGGCATGACTGCGATGAAGCGCCGCTCGGTCATGATGCCCGTCTCTATGTGATGGAACTCCAACTGCGTGTGTGCTCCGCTCATCTGGCCTGTGGCGGAACCAAACACGCTCGATTAGTCAGGTCTGGGAACTGATGATATGAGGGAATGGCATGCTGCCTGAGCCCATCCCAAGGCAAGTACAGCTTTTGATGTTCAATTCAGAGTTGGATGTACGGTAATGCTGAACTTGCAGTGTGCAAGATGAATCTAAACCTGTACAACTGTACTACATATAATCTTTCAGTTGTCGACACAACGATAAATGAATAACTAGGCATGATGTGGCAAGTTTTAAGTGTCAAGCAAGTCTATGTACACTGAACGTGAAAATCCATATGATAACATTCTGTGAGAATTGTAATAAAATTTAAGTCGTTATTCACTGAAAATCTTGGGTCATTATAGAAATAGCAATTTCTGAGCAAATTATTCTTTTGAGTCAAATTTTGTCAATGGATTGGATGATTCATTTCACAAAAGCAGTCTGAAAAGATTCACTCACAAATCTATTTTAGACCAATTAGATTTCCTAGTTTCACAGTGGGCGGGGCCACCCTGCAATCGACAAAATGTCAACAAAATGTCTGAAATGCCTCTTCTTATTTGGTCACTTTAATGGATCACACTGGATTAGGATACAGTAAGCGTGTTTACATGCACTTTAAAAGTTTAATTTCAGTCTAACTGAAGCAAAAATATTTTTAGATATCATGTAACGTGCATTGCATTATTGGGCTTTTCACACTGCTCTCAACCCTGGGGTATGGTCATTCTAAACACCGCTTTTTACCCGGGGTTATGAACTATTGTGAACCCTATTGTGGGTTAACTAGTGTGAAAAGCCCTTACATGTACTACCTACCAAATGTTTGGGGTTGGTACAATTTTTTAATGTTTATGAAAGAAGTCTCTTATGCTCACCAAAGCTGGATTTATTTGATCAAAAATACAGTAAAATGGTAATATTGTGATTATTATTAAAAAAAATATATTTTAAATGTAATTTATTGATGTGATGGCAAAGCTTTCAACAGCCATTACTCCAGGCTTCAGTGTTACACAATCTTTCAGAAATCATTCTAATATGCTAATTTGATGCTTAAGAAACATTTCTTATTATTATCAATGTCTTTGATGAATTAAAAAGTTCCAAAGAACAGCTTTTATCAGAAATATTTATTTTTATAACAATATAAAGGTCTTTACTGTGACTTCTAATCAATTGAATGTACCCTTGCAGAATAAAAGTATTAATGTCTTTCAAAAAATATTTTTTTTCAGGATTCTTTGATGAATAGAAAGTTTAGAAGAACAGTTTGTATTTGATATATGAATCTTTTGTAACATTAGAAATGTCTTTACTCTCACTACTTGATTAACGTATGAAGAAAAGTGTTAATTTTCTTCAATAACAATCTTACTTTTTTCAAGATTCTTTGATGAACAGAAAGTTCAAAAGAATGGTTTTTATTTGAAAAAATAATACATATTTTGTAACATTAGAAACATCTTTACTGCCACTATTGATTAATAATAACTATTTATTTAAAAAAAAAAAAAAAATCTTACTGGACCCCAAACTTTTGCATGGTAGAGTATACTTGGACATACAGATTAAGACTGTATCACCTACGCAAGAGCACACTGAAGCTCGATTATAACTATAATAACTGTCCGTGTGTCCTTAAAAAAAAAAAAAAAAATCTTACTGACCCCAAACTTTTGCATGGTAGAGTATACTTGGACATACAGATTAAGACTGTATCACCTACGCAAGAGCACACTGAAGCTCGATTATAACTATAATAACTGTCCGTGTGTCCTTATACAGTACATATATAGTGAGTGTGAGGTCTTCCTCTCACCCTCCACGGTCACATTGTCAACAGAGAGCTGCAGGCTCTTCCCACGGCGCACCACCTTCACAGAGTGCCACTCATTGTCATTCAGCTTATGCCCTGCGAACAGAGTCTCCGGTCCTTTACCTGCAGAGAGAGAGGGCCAAAGTCACACACCGCTGCAAGCTTCCTGTCTTATCAATACAGCACAGTCTACCTCACAGGCCTGGTGCTCTCACCTCACACACACATACAAATACAGACACAAAGTCACGGTGAACTGACAGGATGTATCTACAAACTCAAACATTTCCAGAGTGAGTGCACACACACATACTGACACTCATGAGCATACCTACACATTCAAACGTGCTCATTTACATTTCACACAACCAGGCGCCCACACAAAACATAGATACCAACATATTCCTTAAGGAGAACCGTGACACACACATATGCTGTTCTGCTAACTCTTTCTGTGAGCCTCTATAGGGTATATATAATGTATTCTTTAAGACATATGGACCAGTATTGACATTCTACCATCGAAAAAAAAAGATTTTTTAACACATAGTAACAGCTCTATTATCATCATGAAGAGCTCTATTATGCTGAAATGGTTCTTTGTGTTAGAATTTAGGGTTCTTTATCCCTACCTTTGTTTTTCAAATCTTTAAATTTCAAAGCCACTCATTATTGGTTTTCTGCAGCTCAACCATCCAGCTACACAGACTGTCAACACACTCACAATAGGTGAATGATTTCATTCTTAAAATGTCTATAAGTTTTAACTTTTAAATGTAACTGGTAACTGTTTCCTACCAATCATGTATTTTCCTCTTTTTAGTTTTTTAACAGGACATGTAAGTGATCAACTCAGTTGAGGATACTTTTCTCCTCTTCTCCACTAAGTACGTAACAGGTATATTAAATATATGATCCATATTGTTATTCTATACACATACATACATGCATACATACATCTTTTCCTTCAGAAATCATTCTAATCTGCTGATTTGGTGCTCAAATAATAGTTACTCTTATGATCAATGATGAAAACAGTTGTGCTGCTTAGTGTTTTTTGAGGAAACTTTCTTTCAAGATTCTTTGAATTAAAAAACTTTTGAAACAAATGTCTTTACTTTCTCTTTACTGGTTTATTTAAAGGGGTCATATGATGTTGCTAAAAAGAACATTATTTTGTGTATTTGGTGTAATGCAATGCGTTTATGCGGTTTAAGGTTCAAAAAACACATTATTTTCCACATAATGTACATTATTGTTTCTCCTCTATGGAAAATTTGAAATCGCATCATATGACCCCTTTAATGCATCTTTGCTGAATAAAATAAAAACAAATCTCACTGTGTCCACACATTTGAACTGTAGTGTGTGTGTTGTGTATACAAACCCAATTCCAGAAAAGTTGGGACGTTTTGTAAAATGCAATAAAATCAAGAATCTGTTAATTCTCTTTAACTTTTATTTAATTGACGAAAGTACAAAGAAAAGATTTCCAAAGTTTTCACTGACCAACTTAAATGTATTTTGCAAATATAAACAAATTTAGATTTTGATGGCTGTAACACACTCCAAGAAAGTTGGGACAGAGGCAAAATAAAAGTGAAAAGATAGAATATCCAAATTAAACTATTTTGAAACAGTTCACAGTTAGCAGTTGAATTGGTAATAGGTAAGGGTATCAGGTTTGGGTATAAAAGGAGCATCTCAGTCTTTGCGAGCAAAGCTGGATCATGGCTCATCACTTTGTGGCAAAAATCACATTTATCAATGCAAACTCGCAAAGAATTTAAGTCTTTCCAACTACCATACATAATATTGTGAAAAGATTCAGGGAATCCAGAGAAATCTCAGTCTGTGTAGGGCAAAGCAGGAAACCTGGCCACATGGGCTCAGGAGTACTTTTGTAAACCGTTGGCACTTATCACAGTCTGCCACTGCATCAATAAATGCAACTTGAATCTCTATTACGCAAGGAGAAAGCTATACATCAAGTCTATGCAGTGATGCCGCAGGGTTCTCTGGGCCAGAGCTCATCTCAGATAGTTAAAAAGACAGCGGAAATGTGTGCTGTGGTCAGATGAGTCCACATTTAAACTTGTTTCTTGGAAAAGTGGACGATGAGTTCTCAGTCCCAAAGACCATAGGGACTATCCAGATTTTCATCAGAGAAAGATGCAAAAGCAAATTTCTCTCATGGTATGGGGTGCAGTGCTGCAGAGCAAATGGCATGGGTGACTGGCATCTGTGCGACGGTACAATTGGCAAGGAGGCATATATTGGGATTGTACAGAGACATATCCTGCCATCAAGATGACGCCTTTCATGGGAAGTCCATGGTTATTAGATCAAGAATGCCAGGTGTCATTCTGCATGTGCTACAACAGCGTGGTTTCACAGACACGTGGATATGACTGACTGCCCAGCAGATCGGTCTCCTATTGAAAATGTATGACCAGTCATGAAAAGGAGAATCAGACAATAATGACTACGGACTGATGAGCAGCTGAAGTCTTGTATCAAGCAAGACTGGACAAAAATTCTGCATGCAAAACTTTAACAATTAGTATCCTCGATTCTCAGACGATTAAACATTGTAATTAAAAGGACAGTTGATGTTACACAGTGTTAAACATGCCTCTGTCCCAACTTTTTTGGAGTGTGTTGCAGCCATCAAACTCAAAATTTGTTTATATTTACAAAATACAATTAAGTTGGTCAGTGAAAACAGTGAAAATTTGGTGTTTCACATCAGAACTGTTACCATATCATGTATGTTATGCCTGGAACAATGTATTGACCACTCAAATGACCTACACAATTATATTTGTTTCATTTTAATGTGTATGGCCATTATGAATACCATTGGTTTATGTCTATGAGGGACATTCTTCTAACTTCTTTCAGCAGACAACAGTCATTTCAGAAAGATGCCACATACAATATACAGTATAATCTATTGGGAAATATCTGCAACTAAAAGCTAATTCATCTGACAACTAAACTCAAAAGCAATGTTATGCATGTTTATGCATGTTTGGTTTCATCTAAATAGCTAATCTAAATCAAGTAATTTCCTATCCTTTTAACTAACTTCTGTTTTCTTCGTTGGTTCGTATGGATTTTCCCAACAGCTGAACCTAGACCATCATCACATCACCGCCTACAGTATGTGTGATTACTAAAAGCTATTTTTCATCTGCAGCTGCCAGGTCAGTTCTGCTATTATCTAAACTTCCATTAAAAACATTATTGTATTCTCCTTTACATGTCACTTACAGATACAAACCACATTGATTCGGTGTTTTAAAAACATTGCTTCAATAGTAAAAAGGGGGAAAAAAACACAATTGAAAGCAGTTCTCCTCATTATAACAGAGTGACTGGTGATGTCTGAGCATTTGTGTGTAACATGAGACAAACGCATTATACTTAAACTGAATTGAAATGAAATTGAATTGGCCCTGGGCATGTGTATAATCATCTTACAGGCTCAGGAGTTTTATGGCCGAGGAACAAAACCGTACTGTGCCTCGGTACACAGGTTTAAAGTGACAGTACACACACACACACACACACACACACCAAATCCCTCACAGACCTCAAGAGTCCCACAATCGGCAGCAGTGAATGTTTGCCGATAATATGCTAAAGTAACGGTTTTGAGAAGCGCCTGCTGCCGGCCCGCTACGGCCCCGGTTGGCGCGTGCTCAGAGGCGCCTGGGGTGCGCATAGAAAAATGGGTCAGGCCGATGCAGCAGCCTAAGCCTTCATCATGCGGAGCGGTTAGTGCCTGACATGGTGGTTCAAAGCCCCTCAGACTGCACTGCTGGCTACTCTAATTGGCTCTGCTGGAGTCAACAGACCCTCCGAGGAACAACGTCAGCCTATTTGTAGGGGTGTTGTAGCACTCGAAATCTAATAAACCTTCCACGGATGATTTCGTATATAAGCAAAACAGCTGGTATTAATCTGGTAGGCAATCTGTTTGCAGCTCAAAATCGCACTATAGATTAAATACCTAGGAGTAAAACTCGTAACGACCAGGTATGTGTGACATTCTTTGCACTGGAGTTGAGTCGATGTCATATCATCCCTCTAATTAGCTCTTCCAGCTCTGAAAAAAAACCCAGAATAAGCGAGCAGGAGGCAGAGAGAGGGAAGTTGTCGTTCTATACCTTCTGGCAGCTTGTTAATTAAATTTAAATCGTTGCCCATCCCTGCTTTTAAATCTAAGAGCACACGTGTCGCTTCGGCTCGGCCTAGTATTAGTCAGCATTTCGGATGAAACTGCGACAGCATAAATGATTCAAGTACAAATCAAACCTGTGCGTGTAAGCAAACACGAGTTAGAACAGCGCTAGATATCAAGCAACATCCGTTATAATGCAGATCTTCACAGCAAACTTTGATGAACAGCTTCAGGCACTGGAAAATGTCAATTATTCATCAAAACCTAATGTTAACTTAACATTAATGTGTAATTTTTAAATGATAACGTCATCTGGATCTGCTTCGTATTCATGACTACTCTGTGCTAAACTGTTTAAAATGCACATCATGGTGAGAAGACTTTCAACAGATGGCAGAGGGCCCTAATTGGGTATAATTTACTTTAACTACCAGCATTTCTGTCTATTTAAAAGTCAATTAACATTTTACTGTCATTAAAACTTCCATCAGTCTAAATATGTTTGACATACCCATCGAGTTAATATTGAGAGCGTAGAGAAGACTGTGAAACACTTCCACAGGTTAACATATAAAATGATCATGCTCATCTGATTATGAATGTACTTATCCACATATGACCAAGCAGAGATTCATCACCCCATGAGCATTATGTGTGATAAATCGTTTCTTAGATCCTAAATAGTGGGCATGCCATAAAACTCCATATGTGTCATCAAATGCATTTACCATAGTTTGTAATGTATTTGATGACAAGGATGTTACACTCTCTAAACAGGGATGATTTGTAGATTCAGTTCTTTAAAAGGCACTTGAGCATTTGCAGAGCCTGAGACTCAGGTAAAACGAAATCTGATGCTGTAAAATATGGTGTTTGTTGCCACCTGGTGGTGGAATTCATGCGATTCTGTTCTTTAAAAAAAAAGGAAAGTTTCAGTCCTGCAGTGCTTTAGCCGAGCTAAAACATAGTAACAGCCAAGTCTTAGAATACATATTACATCATTTAGATTTAATTATTAAAAAAGAATATTAAAATTAGAAACAAAAATATTAGAATTAAAAAAGGTTATGGCAAGGCACTGAAAATAAATGTTTGAAGGATTTAAAGGCAGAAGCAGAAAAAATATTATAAAAGCATGCAATAGTTTTGTTAAAATGTGATAAAACCATTAAATTGTTCTCATCATTTTACCATTGTTTTGGGGTTTTAGGTGTTATGTTGTCATGGCAATAAACTTGTAAAACTATATCTGTCTTTACATGGGGCCTATTTACATTTAACACTTGCAATGAATTTTCTCAAATAAAAGAATATAAATCCGATCTTCAGTTCCAGCGTTCACATTAGATATGTGCTGCATTTTATTTATCTATGTTCTATTTATTTATCCATGTTATCTATTTATCTAATTTATTTATTTATGCTTGATAGAAGCAATGATAGAGCATCATTAGCACTGGTCAAATAATTTAGTGTTCACCACTTTAAATGTAGATGACTGTTTGTTGAACATGAGAAGATGCCGTGGATTGAAGATGCGATGCCGAACGGTGAGTTTCATTTAAGGTAGTTTGCACATGCTTGGTTACCGGGAGCCTTTAACAGCTTTATTTTGAGCCCTTTTCCATCTCGGATGTGTTCCGAAGGGCATTTACAACTGGTCTTTTCACGTTCGGATAGCTATCCGATCAAAGAAAATGCATGAAATGGCAGTGTAAATAAGCCCACAACAAAGGTTAGTGAGCAATTTTTTTCACACTAATATCATGTTAAAACATTGTTTACATCTTATGGCTATACTGTTAAAAAAAATAGCAATGGAAAGCATTCACCAAATTAACATTATGCCACAAGTGCAGTGAAATGAGCTTAACTTGGGGAAATCTGTGAAATTCTGTGTAACTGGTAGCTTAACACATAATATAAGTAAGCCAAATATTTCATAGACAAAAACAAAGGAGCTCAGGATGTGTAGAACTTTAAAAACATCTGTGTGGGCCTACTTACTTCTTAAAAGCTCTGCATAATGCCTCTACAGTTTATTTAAACCCGCACATGATGCGTCATAGTCTTATACATCTGTGTTTGTCATTGGAATTATTTTAACATTTATAATGAAAAACATTCTACAAATCCAAATTTGTTGAGTCATTATAACAGATTAATAAATCTGTGATGACGCATTTGAATGATGAACATGTCAGAATTTCCAATGCACAAAAGATGTTCATGCCTTTTTGGGAACTGTGCCCTGAAGCACAAACACCTACTACCTCATGACTAATGAAGTACTAGAGAGACAAATCTCACAATGAGAGATGTAAATACTGTACGTGGCATACATTTTAGTAGAGTAGAATATCTTAAGCAAATGGAAAAAGCTTTAATCCTAAAACAAAGGAAAGAGGATGAATTCACGTACTGTAGCCTCATAATTTTTTGTCCCTCATGAAACAGACACAATGCACATCCACAAACATTTTGCTGTTATTGAAATGAGAACATACTACTGCTTACTGTATAAAGCCAAGTAAAGAATTAATGTACCAATATTAGCTGACATCATACTACTACACACTAATAAATCCTACATTATGTTTCTGAAATATCTGGCTATTTAGCATTTAGCTACCAATTGTACCATATTCCAGAACATTTCATTTATTTTGTTTGTTTTTGCATCTATTTTTGTCCCTCCTACATACCACAGCAATTTACCAAATACATACACTACCATTTTTAAGAAATTAATATTTTTATTCAGCAAGGATGCATTAATCAAAAGGTGACAGTAAAGATTTTTAATACAATTAAATTGAAAGGCATATCACTTTTGAACTTTCTACTCATCAACGATGAAAAAAAAGAAACGTCTCTAGGTTACGTATGTAACCATGGTTCCCCGAGGGAACAAGATGCTGCGTCGAGATGGGGCAGCTTTCTTGGCCTACTTCCTGGAACGAAGGAGGACAGAATGCCTTAAGTACTATGGGCCCTGGTGAAGAAGTGGGCACCTTAGGGACATACCCGGCCCTCGGGTAAAGGAATGCCCTAACCGCCACGTCCAGTGGAGCTGGATGCGTGAGGGAGAATCAGAGCGGGCAGTGTGTTGTTTCCTGCGACGCAAATAGATCCACTTCCGCCTGGCCAAATTCCCTCCAAATGAGCTCCACCACCTCGGGGTGGAGCCTCCATCCCCCGGGCCTCAGCCCCTGTCTCGACAGGATAT
>NW_015554093.1:1863699-1865604 GCF_001515605.1 Sinocyclocheilus anshuiensis
TAGTCTCAACAACCTCAGTTGAGAGACCAGATGCTAGGAGCTGTGCCCCCTCGGGGGCCACGTCCACAACTTCCATAACTCCGGGCAGGGGTGAAGAAAGGTGCCCCCCGCCTGAGAGAGGAGGTCCATCCTGATCGGAATCTCCAGCAGAGAGTCGTCGAGGAGGGACACCAGGTCCGAGAACCATACTCAGGCCGGCCAGAACGGGGCTACTAGCAACAGATGGACCCCTCTGTTTTTGAGACTGGCGATATGAGGAGCTTGACGGCTTGGGCCGGCTTGGGGGGGGAAGAAACCGCAGCACGGGCTTCCGAACCTTGAGAGAGAGCCGCGGATCTAGCGGGTGAGGACCGAGAAAAGGACGAGCCCGTCTCGGATCCCTCCGCTACATCCACCTGCGATCCCCACGACAACAGTCTACGCCGTGCCTTGGCAACAGCGGGACCGCTGCCAGCGGGATCGCGAGCCTGGCCGCTCTCATCAAACACAGCCAGGCGAGAGCAGAGCATACGCAGCGAGAGTAACTCGCAGTGATGACAATCAGCTCCCTCGAAAGCTGACCGTGCATGCTCCGCTCCTAAACAAACAACACACAGATCGTGTGTATCCCCCGCTGCCAGATAGCGTGGGCAGGGAGGCACACAACGTCTGTAATGCCGTTTGCTCGCCATAGATATTAGTTTAGATTTTGACATATTCTTTTGAATGCTTGTGGACTGACAGACAACAGTAAATAGACTGACACATACACAGAGCGCTACTGAAGAGCAGAAGCTAACTTGCACTCTGCCGGATGTGCTTTTATACTTCCTGGCGCTCACGTCACCCCGCTCGTGACGTCTCGCTGCTCCATTGGACTGATTTTACACGTGCTTCAGAACGCGGTCACGCAGGGGCGTTCCCAAAGCGAATCTCGACGCAGCTCGAGTTCCTGAAGGTGAATCACAGTGTCCATGAAAAAATATTAGGCAGCACTGTTTTCAATACTGACAATAAAAATAAATGTTTCAGCGTGTTTGAATGATTTCTGAAGGATCATGTGACACTGAAGACTTAAGAAATGACTGCAGAAAATTCAGCTTTGCATCACAGCAATAAATGACATTTTAAAATATATTAAAATAGTAATCCGAAGTTTACAGCGTGATTATACATTTAAGTACTGAGTAATATTAATTAATAACAAGTACTTACAATAGGGTTACATTATTGCACGTAATTATGCATAATTTTTGTTATTACTCTAGGAAGTACATGTAACGTGTAACAATGACACTGTAAAACAAAGTGTTACCAAATTAGTTCATTTAATTGTAATAATATTTCAAAGTATTACTTTCTACTGTATTCTTGATCAAATAAATGCAACCTTGGTGAGCAAAAGAGACTTTTCAAACACTTGAATGGTAGTGTATTTTTAGATTTTTTTTTTCCTTGGGAAACTGTAAGCTTAATCTGCAAGTAGGATCAATAAACCCAAATGAATAAATAAAAATAAAAGATAGACAGACAGACAGATACACTGCAAAAATTAAAAAAATTAAAAAAAGTTTTGTTGTAAATAAAACAGAATATTGGAGTATGTTTTACAAGAAAATACTATTTCAGTCTTTCTACTTTCTACATTTCCCATTTAATTCAATGTGTTACATGCGGTTTCATTGTAATTAATTGTGAAAATAGTTTGTTTCTTTTTTTTTGTTGGTGTAGACAGAATAATTACAATAAACAATACTACTGACCAGCCTATATATAATTTAATTTTTTTACAAATTGTTTTTCCAAATGAGGACATCCTAAATGTCCCCAAAAGTTTGTTCACAAACTATAGCTAAATACACACACACACACACACACACACACACACACACACACACACACACACACACACACCCACACAACAAA
>NW_015554093.1:1866494-1870287 GCF_001515605.1 Sinocyclocheilus anshuiensis
GAGATATACACACACACACACACACACACACACACACACACACACACACACACACACACACACACACACAATACAACCTGAGGTCCTATCGTCTCATACATCCGATTTATACTACTTACCTTCAGCATCACTGCACTGCTATTACTGAGGATTGCATCGTTTCCCAACACTTATGCATTGATGTAACACCGCTCAAATACAGGCAATGTTCAACCTCACGCCTGATTTGGCAAATGAAGATTTCTTCTTTTATTACATGGTTTATTATCGTATTTTCCTTATGTAACAGAGTCCCACAGGAACATTAAACAGACTAGAGCATTGGAGGAGCAGTGAGAAACATATGGTGTTGAAATGGAAACTGTTGGGATGGTTATGCTTAATTTCAAACACCGCAGCAAATCTGCATATTTTGCGGAACAGAAGAGATTGAGATTGAGGGAACGCGGGAGAGAGGGGGTTGTTGGGGAGGGAGAGTGAGAGGAAAAAGAGAGAGGGATGCAAACTGGGAACATGTTCAAAAGAAAAGCTGTGTTAACGGTGCAGGAAGACAGGATTACGAGGGAGGAGAAGAAACTTTTGATGAATTGGGGCTGAGCATGAGAGAGAGAAGAGATAAAAATAGCATTGCAGATAAAAGAATCACTTACTAAGGTTACAGTCTATCCCGATACAATCTGGTGAGAAAGAGAGTGAGATGGTGAGATTTAAAGGAAAATAAACTAAAATTCAAAACCACATCCTTCAAGGTTCAATCTGCAGACAAACAAACAATTATTGCATAGAGTCAACCATCCGGGGACAAGGTGAGAGTCAGAATGGCCCCCTCTACAAGGGCCCACACCCCACAATCACAGGACGAGAGACAGCACATAAACTAACCAATAAGTGAAATGCCAAGACCAGATATGTGGCATTTGGCAATTTATAAATATACAGCCAAAACATTGGATTTAGCCTGTGCTTTGCCTCCTCCCTGTATGTGGGTGGTGCCAGTATGACTGTAGGCAAGGGCAGTCTGCACCATCAGCCAAGAGCTCATGCTTATAAAACAGGTCACCTATAGACTGGGCGGTAGAGCTAAACAAATATACACTGCAATATTTCTCAGCCTTTTGAAAATGTTTGAGAGATATATAGAGAGAGAGATGTATCTTGATGTGCTTCTTTTGAAATGGCTTAAAACTGTTTTTTAAAATCAGAGGAACAAAAAAGCTGAATATTGTATATGGTAAAAGCTTTTCGATTTCATGAAGTACAAGCTGTTCAAAAGTTTGGGTTTGGTAAGATTGTTTAATGTTTTTGAAAGAAGTCTCTTATGCTCACCAAGGCTGCATTTATTTTTTTTATTTTTAAAACTTGATCAGTTTAATGCACCCTTGATGAATAAAAGTTTTTTTTTTTTTTAAATAACAATACTAAAATAAAAATATATATATAAAAAAGATAGACAGACAGACAGATAGACAGATAGACAGATAGATAGATAGAAAATACAATTAAATTGACCCCAAACTTTTGAATGGTAGTGTATCTGCATATACTTTTTCCAACCTCAGAGCATGTTTGCCTCTAAAGTTAAAATTTTAGATGAATAAAGTTTAAAGTTTAGATGAAGTTTAAATCAAGAAACAAGAAGAGAATGCAAAAAAATTCTAATGACACATTCATTAGAAAACGTAATGGTTTAAAAGCAAATTTAAGTCATCACAAATAAAACAGAATTTTGTCTTATAGAAGAATCTCTGAGATTATAATATGAAGTTTGTTTGTTATATTAACTGGCATTAGTAAGGTAAAGTATTTACCAATAACCTTTGCATGCCAAATGTCCTATTTTCTATTGAACAAAAAAGAAAAAACATTGTGCAGGCTGATGATATGACTAAAGAGAGGTAATAACGTCCTGCGGAACGGTGCGAGCACTCTTGGCTGTGGTGAACTCTCAAGCTGTCAACCGCTACAGAAGAGTGACCACAGACAGCCAGGGACCTGTCTCACTGTCACACTGCTCTAAGACAGGAAGACTAGCTCAGACTCCACTCTCCTGTGGACTGGAACTGTCTGTAACCTTCTGTACAAACAGACACAGTCTGCCGTCAGAGCAGGAGGCTGAGCTGAGAGGGCAGTGAGAGACTTTAGAAGAATTACTGTTTGGTTCTTATGGTGGGAGAGATCAGGGGGCAATTACATTTCTTCAATCACAAACAAGCTAGACTGCCAACACTTATTCAGCGAATGCTTGGTAAAGCTCTCTCTCTGCTTGAAAAAAAAGAAATGTGATTCTATTACTTTTTATCACTACACTTTGAGTATAAAGAATTTCCTGAACCCCCTGTGATTGTCTTCCCATCTAAAGTTTTGACAGTCTTTGAAATTAAACTTCTATCTATTATTTCTTGATAATAGATATGTATTAAAATATGTACTTAAAATATGTATTTAAAAATCATTCCCATTTAAGACTTTTACTTTCAATATTATAATAATATATTATTCCTGATGATTAAAATAATTCATATTTTAGTCAAATTATTTAAGCAAAAATATTATTGCTTTGAGATGTGCTCCTCTTTGAAATATAGTGGTTAATATTAAATTCAATTATTTTATATTAATTATATTATATGATTATGATCATATGTTTCTTGTACCCAAAGATGGCAGGTAGAAAAATGTAGGAAAATTATATAATTTCCCCTCTGTCTCCCCTATTATGACTCAATGTGCCTTCTGAGGACAAACTACCTGGGTTGGTCTCTCTGGCTGTCTGCTCTGAAAGCTGCAGAAAAGAGATAGAAAATACAATTAAATTGACCCCAAACTTTTGAATGGTAGTGTATCTGCATATACTTTTTCCAACCTCAGAGCATGTTTGCCTCTAAAGTTAAAATTTTAGATGAATAAAGTTTAAAGTTTAGATGAAGTTTAAATCAAGAAACAAGAAGAGAATGCAAAAAAATTCTAATGACACATTCATTAGAAAACGTAATGGTTTAAAAGCAAATTTAAGTCATCACAAATAAAACAGAATTTTGTCTTATAGAAGAATCTCTGAGATTATAATATGAAGTTTGTTTGTTATATTAACTGGCATTAGTAAGGTAAAGTATTTACCAATAACCTTTGCATGCCAAATGTCCTATTTTCTATTGAACAAAAAAGAAAAAACATTGTGCAGGCTGATGATATGACTAAAGAGAGGTAATAACGTCCTGCGGAACGGTGCGAGCACTCTTGGCTGTGGTGAACTCTCAAGCTGTCAACCGCTACAGAAGAGTGACCACAGACAGCCAGGGACCTGTCTCACTGTCACACTGCTCTAAGACAGGAAGACTAGCTCAGACTCCACTCTCCTGTGGACTGGAACTGTCTGTAACCTTCTGTACAAACAGACACAGTCTGCCGTCAGAGCAGGAGCCTGAGCTGAAAGGGCAGTGAGAGACTTTAGAAGAATTACTATTTGGTTCTTATGGTGGGAGAGATCAGGGGGCAATTACATTTCTTCAATCACAAACAAGCTAGACTGCCAACACTTATTCAGCGAATGCTTGGTAAAGCTCTCTCTCTGCTTGAAAAAAAAGAAATGTGATTCTATTACTTTTTATCACTACACTTTGAGTATAAAGAATTTCCTGAACCCCCTGTGATTGTCTTCCCATCTAAAGTTTTGACAGTCTTTGAAATTAAACTTCTATCTATTATTTCTTGATAATAGATATGTATTAAAATATGTACTTAAAATATGTATTAATATTTTATCACTTTGGGAAAAAAACAAACAAAAAAAACA
>NW_015554093.1:1871289-1892170 GCF_001515605.1 Sinocyclocheilus anshuiensis
GTCTCTCTGGCTGTCTGCTCTGAAAGCTGCAGAAAAGATAGCCATTGAAGGCTGCACAGGTGAGAGAGAGAAAGAAAGAAAGAAAGAAAGAAAGAAAGAAAGAAAGACAGTGAGAGAGGAAGACAAGAAAGAGATAAAGATGGAGGAATGAAGGTGAAATGCATTCTGGAAGGAACCCCACACTTGTTCTATGAGTGCCTCGACACCGGAGGTCAGCAGTGGAAGGTTACCTAGGTTGACGGTGAGTCTGACCCTTCCCCCGTCCAGCTCTAGGCGCAGGGTGTCGGCGGACTCTTTGGAGGTGGTGGCCATGAGCAGACCATAAGCCCTCTGCGACATGAAGCGCAGAGACACGTCCTCAGCCTCAGTGTGAACAGCATGAGGCATCAGGACCTTCAGAAACATGCTGCCGTCATAACTCAGCACTGCGGACTCTGAGAGAGCAGAAAAAAAAGAGAGTAAATCAGAAAACACAGGTCTAAAAAAATGAGGACTTTTTCTGTTGCTTTTACATTTGTAAGTGGTCTAAAATAAGTAAGAAAATAAATTAAATATAAATTTAAAAAGTAATAAAACTACTATTATTATTACATTTTCGATATTAATTAAAGTTACAATGTAGTTAAATAAATACTTTTTTTTAATACGTTTTTTACATTGTAATGTATATGTAATGGAAGTCATTATTATTATTATTATTATTATTATTATTATTAATAATAATAATAATAGTAATTTGTCATAAGATACTTCAAAAACGGTTGTTTTTTTATATATATTTTGAGTTATATACGTTTTTAGATTTTTACTTTTCATTTTAATTTTAGTAACTTTGTTGTATTTTGTCATTTTGTTTGGTTGCTGTTTTTTAAAATGTGTCTACATTGTTTTTATACATTTTTATTTTCATTTTAGTCAGGTTAGTTTTAGTTTATTAAAATAACCTTGCATAAAACTACAATGCAACTCCATGATTGTACTCAAAAGATCAGTAAAACCACATAAAAGAAAACCGATAAACTTCTGTTAATCAGCCAAGCAGACATAATTATCAGCAGAATATCATGCTACCATCATGCTACATGCTAATTTTAGTATAATATTTACATTATTCGCTACATATAACTATTAAAATATTGCTTCATGTGTATGTGCACCCATGCTGAGTCACCCGTGCCATGTCTGTAGTGGACATTGTGTGGTCACGTTGCTATACTTAATGACAGACAGCAGAGGGCAGGAGAGAGTTAGAAACGATACAGCAATAGCAAACAAAGGTCTAGGCAGGTGGGATCTGATGAATACAGCTAAAGTGCAGCTGTATCTCAATATAAAAGTATACAAGTGAAGCACTGAAGCCTTGCTCTTCTTTATGAGAATGTGTCTCACCTGTAAAAAGTAATCCCATGTTTAATCCTCCCTCCCCACTGCTTTAAGCCCTACTTTCCTCACCCATCTCACAGTTGGGGCCCAGATATCCAGTTCCAGTGCAGTCGCAGACATGTCGATTCCAGCCCTCGCGGCAGCGGCCTCCGTGGGAACAGGGCTCAGAGCTGCACCTCCGATGGGTCTCTCTCGTACAGAAGCTGCTGACACCTGGAGCGCTCTGAAGCTCCGCCAACTGCCGCAGGTCCTTGCTGTGCCCATCTATAAAGAGATCCCGCACGCAACCCACAAAGCCCAGCCTGAGGCGGGCGGTCCACACCTCTGGGGGGAGAGGAAGACTGCCGCTGTCCTCCGGCAGACCCCCCAGAAACATTTCACCATCGAGATCCAGAATCTCACTGCCCTCGTTGGTAGAGAAGGGCATGCTGCGGCCATTGACGGAGATAGAGCCTAGGTGATAGGAAATGAGGAGGAAGTAGTGATTGATGATAATCTGCATGTGAACCTATGCACCACAACATTTAGAGCTATTTTTGTCCAATTTTTAATAAAAGGACTATAAATTGATTTAGAAAAGTAGGTCACATTTTAGTTTAGGGACCAATTCTCACTATTAACTAACTATTAACAAAGACTTTAGCCTCAATAAACTCCTAATTTGCTGCTTATTAATAGTTAGTAAGGTAGTTGTTAAGTTTAGGTATGAGGTAGAATTCAGGGATCTAAAATATGGTAATGCAGACTAAGGTATTAATGTGTTCTTTATAAGTACTAATAAAAACCCAATATGATTGTAATATGCATGCTAATAAGCAACTTGTTAATAGTGAGAATTGGTCCTTAAAGTGTTACCGAAAAAAAAGATGACATGATACTTTAATTAAACTGAAACTGGAAATAATCAGAAAATAATTTGCCGAGTGTTGTCTGCAAGGCTGTGCACTATTTAGAATGTCACTGACAATGCATTTCAACTGCAATTCAAATCCTTAATGTGAATTGAGGCAGTAAACTTTTAGAATTTGGATGTAAGGAAGTAGAATTAAAATGAATTTGAATCCAAAGAAATTTATATGACTAATTTTCATTAGAAAAGCAAAGTTTGTCAAGACAAAAACAATAACAATAGACCGATTGACAGTGAATAACAGACAAAATAAACGAAAGACAGATAGAACGACAGACAGAATGATATATACTGTAGATAGAACATCAGACAGAACAATCAAATCGAATCGAATGACTGACAGAACGACAGATAGAATGAAAGAGAGAACAATAAATTCATAGAAAGACAGATATATACAACAGACAGAACATCAAACTGAACGATAGATAGAAAATAACAGACAGAATAACAATGACAGAATAGACAGAGATAGACCACTAAACTGAACAACAGAACAATAGACAAGACAAAACGACAAACAGAACGACAGATTGACAGACAGACAGACAGACAGATAGATAGACAGAGAGATGATAGACTGTATTTGATGTGTATTCTAAATCAGTACATTCCTTTTCCTTTCATTCCAATTCAACTTCCTGAGGGGTGTGGCCAATTCAAATTCAAACTCATGAACTGCACAACCCTGGATGCTTGTAGTAGCAGTTAAAAAACACATTTAATTGACAGCCCTAGCATTAACAATCCACTGTGCTTCCTTTTTTTCCCTCCTGAGCTCAGCTAGTGGAAAGGTCTTCAACCTCTTCCCCCGGGATTTGCTAAATCTCATGCCGGGCCTGCTGCTTTAAAACTGTGGAAAGTGTATTTGAGTTGAGCTCTTACAGTAATGAGAGGTAATGAGAAGTAGAAGAAATGGAGTACAGTGATTAAGCAGTTTGTGAAGTATGCATATCAGATGGACCCTAAGCGGGCAGAACGAGGTGCTTTAACGGCAGACATTAAGAGGAAACGTCCCTTTAGTCTCAAAACTGAGCAAAAATCAAAGCAAGTAGGTTAACAACAGCATTTTAAACAGGCGAATAATGTGTGTGCTGATCTTGCAATATCCTCACCTTTCCTGCCCTCTCTCTGGAAATCCACGTGGCACCATTCTCCGTCATTGACCTTTTTGTTCCCGACTTTCATCTTGATGCTCCCGGAGCCCATGTCCATGAGCAGGTAGAGGAAACCTTCAAGCAGCTCCATGGCGAAGAAGTCCACCTTCGGTCTGTGATCTTTGGAACTCTGCGGCCGCCCGTGGCTGAACAGCAGGAGGCCGTTGGGTTCGGTGGTTCGGAAGTCGAAGGACACGGAACCGGCTTTCTTTGCGTTCCAGTGCGGAAGGGTTACATAAGCAGTCGGCATGTCGAAACTGACGGGGTCTAATGCGGCGACATCCTCGCAGCGGAAGGTCAGGTCACCGTGGATGGTAACCTTGGGGTCGCGCAATTCAGCCAGGCGGGAGAGCTCCAGTCTGAACTCATTATTGGTGTAGACCACCTGGGACGGGGAGAGAGAGAGAGGGAAAAAAAGTGCTTGAATGCTAACAGGGTGGAATAGAGTAGCCTGCTGCCCACTGGTACAAACAAACTACAGCTGATGCGTGTACCTCGGGGGCACGGTTTTCAAGTCAGTAAACACAGCAGTCTCTTTAAATACTCGAAGTACGAGTGGATCACATAAACCTAGCGACCTCATCTAGAGCGCTACAGAAACCCCCGTCTAATCGATATTCTGTTTCATTAACGAATGTAGGATGATGAATCATCCTACGCTAACATTAGCTCTGACGATACCAAAGCTAACCGGTTTTCTGAATCGCACGCATAAACAGCGCATTCATTAGGTGATGTCAACTGAGAAATCTTGATCTAGGGTATGATGTCTAGCCCACACTATAAGACACAAAGCAAAACTGATCCTAAAATAACATTCCTACAACACATGCATTGTGAATGTGTCCCCTGGGGCTGATTTTTTTTGTCTCAGCCACATGCACTGTCTCTACAGCCAGATGGGCGAATCAGCCCAGCACAGCAAACATGCTTTTCATTTTTACACTCTCTGTCCGAAGATGATGACTGACGCTTTGTTGCTGGGTGTGAACTTGAGTGTCTCTGAAAATAACACAAGACAGCCATGTTTCTCGTCAGCCCTCATGACAGAAAAATAAAGGGAAGAGGTAGGAGCAAAACAAGAGGTGCCAGCTCCGAGCGAAGGAACATGAAAAATGCAATTGTTGCCTGAGAGTGTGGACAAAAAAATCTGAGGGATCTGTCAATGAGACCGTTTTAAACCATCACAACCTAAGCATACTGATATTCCTGATTCACTATCAGATTAAGATACGGGTCTGTTATCTCAGTGTTTCTTAAAATGTCTCGTTGCTTGTTTCCTATCTCACATTTATGTAATCAGAGGTCACTATACTTGGGGTTAGGGATTTTTCAAACCCCCTAAAGAAACATGCTAAACATAGAAGAGGGAGACACTTTTTGTACTTGGGCCACCTCAGCAACCACACACAACAGCCTAGCAACTGCATGATGAAGCACTAAAAACACTCTGAACACCTCAACAACTGCTCAAGAAATCAAAAACAACATCTAAGTATTGTCAGAGACTTTTTCCACCGGCAAGCACTACTTAAATTTTCTTTAGAAAATGTAAAAATCTTCTCGGAACAGGCACTTTTCAAAATGGGGTACAAAACAGGGACTGAAAATCTTTTTTCCAATTATCAGACAAAAGGTTCTAAACCTTCAGAAAATGTCAACCTCAGGTGGTCAGACTAAACACTGTAAGACATTTTAGTTATCATACATTTAATTTTTTTTTTTTTTTTTTTCCTGGAACCAAGGTTTGAGTGGTTTGAAAATTATCTGGTGATTCATCTGGTAAACATTCAATGAACATAAAAACTGCACAGATAAAAAGGACAAAATTCAAACAAATTACGAAACATTGATTTGCCTTCCCGCCATGCCATAGAAAAGGTCTAAACTGCTCATCCAAAATGAGGACTCCAGTATTGCTGTAGCTGAGACAATAGCGCATGGTACTAACAACATCAGTCATGGGTTTGATTCCCAGGGAATGCATGAACTGCTAAAAACATGTACTTTGAATGCAATAGAAGCCATTTATTCTCAACATAAAACAGGGGATTTGTTCTCGGCAAAAAAGTGGTCTCAATGGAGGATCAAAATATATATTTATTTTCAAAGACGAGATAAGAAAAAACAAGAAACAAGAGAAACAAAAAACAAGGCTCACCAAACATTTACAACTAATAAGTACCTGACAAATGACTCGAGAGGGTATATATATATACCTTGACAAACCTGCCCAATTAAACGCTACACAGGTGGACGCAGTCGACATGGAAGAAAACATGAACATCCAACAACAATCATGACACACAATACCTGTACAACAAAAGACCAAATGAAAACGAAAGAGCGACAAGACAAAAACAAGACAAAACACAGACTCCCAAAAGCATAACAGAATTGTAGACGAGTATATGTCTCTATCAGAGGTGCGATAAGGGAGTGCTCAAGCTCCTGCTGAAGAGGGCCACTGATACTAACTGAACGGTTGAGCAGGTAGAGAGTGGTGATTAATAGAGTCCGGGGTCAACGAGACAGAGATGGAGAGTCTGGGACAGTCGAATGGGGTTCCCATAGAGGAAATCAATTTTTAATTTGGCTGTCAAGATAGTAAAGCTGGAACTTCAACAGTATAGACATGACATAAATTATGGGACATGCTCGGAGGGGTACGAATGGACGTGAAAGAGAAAGGAGAAAGGACAGATAAGGAAGAGGTAAAAGAGGACAGACTGCTCGCCAAACAGAAAGAACATCAATGGAACTCGAGAAACCAGATCTTCTTTGAGCAGATCTCGACCATCTCGCATGAAATCAAAGGAAAGAACAAAATGCTTCTTACATCTTTAAGGCAGCCCATGAAGTTGTTGCTCACAGGGGAGCCGGGCAGATCTGCTGTGTTTGGACTGCCGCCCACGTAGAAGAAATCATCTGAGCCCAGCATGGTGTAGTCCTCCTGGGTGTAGCCAGTGGTTGTCAGCAGGCTGTCCACCGATATCGTCACCTGTGTTTGCATAAAGGCCACGGAGGGATAGAAAATAGAGAGAGAGAGAGAGAGAGAGCGAGAGAGAGAGAGAGGGAAGAAACAAGAGAGGGAACGTGGGAAATCCTTTGATTATGCAAAAGCTGAAATCCTTGTTGGGTTCAACAAGTTCCTCTACTAAAAAAACTCAAATCTGTTTCACGTGGGGGTTCCTCTGGTTCTGTATGCATACATTAGCGAGGGGGCAACCCATTTTTATGTCTGCTATTGCTGCTTTCTGAATGAGAGAATGCTGTCATGTGTGCTGGACTGTGCACTAGTCAGTGCTGGAGAGGAGAGACAGGAAGGGGAGGTGTATGGCTACAGGAGCTAAGAGGAATCACTAAATGTTGAGTGGGTTAGCAAGTGATGTTAAGGGTGACTGTGCGAGATTAGTATAAAAGGGGGGGATTCAGACACAAAAATGGTTGTTAGTATAACAGAGGTTGCATTTAGCTATGTTGGTGGTCAGTTCTGATCAACTACTGGATTAATTGCACACATTATATAAGAGATGTCTTGAAAAGAATACTTTGGAGGTGTTTGGGTAGCGACAGCTTTCAGTTTGTTAATACACAAGCCATGCATGACGATTAAGGCATCTCGGGCTGCGATTTCAGGACTTAATGTAGTTAGACTCATTATAAAGAGTCATTTAAGATTAATTAAATGCATCTAGAGCACAATTATACTTGCAACATCTGTAAATGTTAATGTTGAAGTGTGGAAACACTGGCAGACATCCAAAACAGGTGGTTTTCTTACTGTCTTAATAAATGCTTGGGGTTGAGGTGTTTCCATGCCGACAGACAGAAAGGATTCAGATTCCATCTCTAATATCGTCAAATATTCTGTGAACATTATTATTACTGTGGACAAGTAGGCAAAGCTGGAAAAAAAATGCAGCTTGTTTGCTGGAAATTGTAGATGGTATGCATTGTCCTGAAATTGAAACCCAGTATTTGTCTGAACCTTTATAAGAGAGAAAGAGCAGAGAAAGCAAGATATGGAGGGGAAAAGAAACCCAAAAAATAAATAAATAATGTACAGCACCACACAACATCAACAAAAATAGTTACCCACACATGCAGTGGAAGCAAATTATGCAGGTGCATAATGGTGTGTACAAGCTGCATATTATATTTTAAAAAACACGGTATACAAAGCGTAAGTCCAATGATGCAAAACATGTGCACATGCTGGATAAAAAGTGCCACATGTCATCAGATACTTAAAGAAATTAATGACAAAAATCAATAAAAAAAAATAAACTCATGAAGAAAACAAGATGTACTCTTGCCACAGGAAGAGAAGGGTAAGGGGAGGTCAATCTTTTCTCTGTTCCCTAGACAGAGGGTTAATAACGGCTGTATGGCAGCCACAATCATTTTTATCCAATTCTGTCATTTTCCACTTTCAATTCATATAAACAGTGAGTGTTTGTGCTCAAGCGGTACACCTCCATTTGTCTGCCCAAGGTCATTCTTTCAGATTAAAGTGTTAAAGTTAAAGGCAACTGGAAATGAGAAAGAACTGTCAATAACATGTTACTTGTAGAAACAGAAGGGCTTGTACATTTTAGCATTAACACAGTGTAAACATCTAAACATGTTATCTGATTGTATTTAGGGGTGATAGGTGCAAAATCCTCTCACAGAGTAATTTTACATCACTTAAAGTCTATGTAATGTTTTTTTCAATAGTCATATATTATTTAATTCAGCAAATTTAATAAATACTTTAAAAATGAATACATAATATTTATTTACTTCTTCGTTTACTGCAATGTGAAGGATGCAAACCAAAAAGGAAGATCATTCACATCATTATTCATATTTATAAATGATAATTTTACATTATGCAATGCTTGAGTTAAAAACAAGTCTCAAAAGAATAATACATTACAAATATGACAATTTTAGTCAAGTTTGAAGCCACTGAAAAATAGCAGATTTATGCAGTTGAATACTATATTAATTCTATATATTCTATATTCTATACTATAACTCCTAATTGGAGTTAAGATGTTGCTTGGCAACCATAAGCAACCCACAGGTACACCGTACCTACACTGCGTGTCGAAATTAAATCGCTCCCATTATAATCAACTAAGCTTCACACAGAAATCATCTGTCTGCAACAAAGTTTGAAGAGTAGAGTTTTCTGCTTGCCTTTTTTTTTCTTTGCATTGGGCATATATTGTGCTATTAACAGTAAACTGTATCTAAGCTAATGTAGCTGCATCTTCAAATAAAAGCCTTCACTGCCCTTCTCTCCTGTTGATTAACTTGGCAGATATGAACACAAAGCTTGAGAACATTGCATATTAAGAGACGTATCTAAGCGAGAATCAGAATTATTAAATGCTACATCATACAGTGCACCGAAATCTCTGTATGAGATGCTGCAACATTTAATAAAAGCCAACATCAAAGGGGGAGAATGAGGGAAAATAGAGCAGGTGGACAGAAATGCTGCACAAGAGCTGCACTCAAATCAAACTGTTTTTGATTGTTTCTTTTATCTGAGAAATTATGAAATGCTTTGAAAGCACCCTCTGCCCTTTTACTTTGACACTGGGCAGTTTATATTTTAGATTAACATGTAATTTAATGTAACTGGCAAGTTTGTCTGTGTAATTCTGAGGATATGGTTTTGGAGCAATACATCAGGATTTACATTAAGCATAAAAATATGTATTTGTCAGTACAAATTCTGTCTGAGAAAACAAATCCAGTGTCAGCCATAGGGTGTCCCAGACTGTATTCAGCAGCTTACAGCATCATTTACGCCCACCATAGAAACTCTCAGCCAAATAAGATGTGTTACTGATGGTAGAACTCATACAACCTAAAGCATTTGAATAAGGATATGGGTGAGAGGATTGTGAGTGGAATAAAAAAAAAACAATGTACATAAATTGCAAATGGAAAAAAATGAACTTTTGCATGGCACCTGGGGATTGATGCCATTTTTAAACTTTTCTTTAGTCGTTTCTGCACAGTAAAAGCAAAAAGAGATAAAAAGAAAGGGCCAAACCAAACTAGACAAATTAGAATGTGATATCTACCATATAATGCAGTTTGTTTACCGTAGGGAGTCCAACCCCTGCGCGCTTCAAAAAAGAAAAAAACAAGGAGGGAGAGTAAAATTACATACCATAAACTCCACAGACGCTTTAAAAGGATTGAAATATGACTTACTAGCAATTTTAAAGCAAATTTAAGCATACCACGAAATGATACTAATTTCTCCGCCCTCCATTAGAATATATCTTCCCAGGAAGAATGAGAAGAAAAAAATAGCTGTTGAAATCTGTTAGTTTATACCTAATTTCTTTGGACACTGTCAACGGCAAACAGATGGCTCACATTCCATGGAGGATTTCATGTTAGTATTTGAAAGGGTAAAGGCAGAAGATAAACAATGACAAATCCACTTAGAGGCTTCAGTGTTAGTAAAAGAGAGAAAAAGAGAGAGAATTCAACTAATCTGTCAAACAAGATGGTTCAGGGAGGGTTTTGAAGGAGGGATCTTGCAGAGGCAGCACCGTTAGAGTAAAGAATGACAGCAGCAGTAGTGACTCACTCATTATTTAAGGTAAATGAATGACAAAAGTAAAAATGTCAACACCCGTTATGCACTCGTTTATGCCTGCTCGGCATCGGCGAGCTCGGTACTTCCATAATTTGTCATGGCAGAACAAAAATACAGCTCATTCGTTAACAGATGCAAGGTGCACCCTCGGCTCTGTAAGCAACACTTGAGCTAAAGGTTACGGCAGTCAAATGGAGAAATAATCAGTGGCGGCAGAAGCGAGCAGGCATAGTGTGTGTCTATACGATGCGCCCTATCATATAATCATATTTCAGCAATAACGGATCGAAAACAATCAGGATAATGGCACTGAAAAAAAAAACAGCCTCAACTACAACGCTGCTTTTTTGAAGGCTGTGATAGAGGGACCCCTTTTCTCTTAGGTTAAATAATAAATAGTAAACATTCCCCCTTCTCCACAAGATGGAAAGCTTACTGGACAGATTATTTTACCGGCATAATTGGAGCATATTCACTGTTGTGTATTTAATCACAGGCAAAACAGAGTGGTGCAGTCTGGACTTGAATGGAGTCGCCAAATCAAAACACTCCTCCTCAACAGGGACTCGCACACACACACACACACACACACACACACACACACACACCCATACTGGTTAGTAACAACTGGAAGGTAATTATCACCGCCATCTATGTCTGGAAGTGCCTGTGGCTTAATGGTACTTCAATCCTGCAGTGACCTCCAAGATTCCAACAACAGAAATATTTTGCTCTCACTACATCGCTGAAATTAACACATCTCAGTGAATCTATTTTGCAACGTAAATCTATTTTGCAATTAGAGTTACATATTACCTTGTCAATTCTCTGACGGCTAGCATTGTTAGGTGGACAAGCTCCAACTGCCTGGTCCACTAAAGCACCTGTGAAACCATCTGATTCCAATTAAGACTGGGCTTTGTGCAGCGCATCTCAGGGTAAATTCCATTCAAAATTGAGCACTTTATTAAATCTGAACATTATCTGATTTTTTTTTTTTTTTTTTAGGATTTTTCCATTGGCTTTTGGTTTACTGCAGAAAATAAGCTGTGTGACCAACAAAAGTTTATGATTCTCACATGTTTCGTCATCCAGATGATCTTTTCAAATAAACACAACATTTATGAATTTTGAAGCCTACACTGTAAATACAAATCACCAGAAGTAAAAAAGCTAAGCATAGGTCGCAAGACTATAATATCACCACCACTAATTTATACTATTTACATAAATAATAATTTATTTACATACTGGTAAAAAATGTATAGCCTGAATGCACTGTAAGTCGCTTTGGATAAAAGCGTCTGCTAAATGCATAAATTATAATTAAATTAAATTATTATAAAATTATTATAAATTAATTTCCATCAACTCTTTTAATCTTTATTTAAAGTCTACAAATTGTAAAATTTGAGTTAGAATAGTGTGCAGGTGCACAAGTATCAACACAACAAGGCTGTAAAAGTGGACTAGCAAATTATCTTTCCTATTCGACATGACGTTTAATGTCACCAATTTCTTTTGTAGTCCCATTCAGCCATTTGTTAGCAAAGGAGTAAGATATGTAAAATCATATTACTGATGCATTTTAATGTTGTAGAATAAAATGTGAAAATATGTTAAGCTTGTGCTAAACCACAGACCTTATTTCAGGCATTCAAAAGGCATTCTAAAAAAAAAACAAAAACAAAAACATTGACTTCAGGAACCAAAAGTGAATTTTTTTTAATTTGTTTACAGGTTTTAGGATTCATTCCTGCAAAATCTGTAAATATGTAAGTGACACATCCTGTTGGGTTTAAAAACTAATATACTTCCATGAAGTTTCCTTTGCTAATGGCCTAATTGAAGGGTCCTTCCTGAAGAAAATTTGGCTGCTCACTTTTGTTTGGAACAACCCCTTCCCCAAAAATGCAGTCTAAAATTCACCTTTTATTACAAACAATATACTCTTGATATTACAGGATTTCAGGCTAAAATCATATGTGGAACAACAGTTATTTCAGAAGAAACACATAGCTAAATGAAAGGTTTAGACTGACTTAAAACTACTTGTAGCGATTTTTTGACCACTGCCACGCTTGAAATTCCCTATTAGCCAATCAAAAAACTTTTTTTTTAGTTTAATTACTTTTGCTAGCAGTGCAGAAATCGCTAAAAGCAGTTTTAAAGAGTTAATACTGCAATTACACATTTATACACCTACTTATCACAGTAATACAAGTTAACCAAAATTCAGTCATCAAAAATATCAGAAAGATCAAATGAAGCACCCTGTGGAGCCACGATGTGCAAAGGTGAACGTTACCTGACGTAGGTTGCGGGACACACGGACCGCGTGCCAGGCATTGTCGTTGAACTTGCCGTCGGACGGCTCCACCAGAGCCTCAAAGGCACCGGAGCCCAGGTTGATGACCAGGCACACGGCCCCACTTTTCAGAGACAGGTTGACATAGTCGGCAGACTTGCCGGTGTGGAGCAGGAGACCATTCCTCTGCAGCGTTCGGAAGGACAGGGTGATTTCATCTGTGCTGCTCTGGATGGGCTTTTGGGACAGGTCGTAGCTGAAGAACTCATTACCCTTGAACGTGGCCACTGACTCCACTTGGCCTTGTTGAAGGGAGATAGAAAAAGGCAAGGGAAGGTCATTAGAGCTGGGATGGATATGGACCAAGGGTATGAGAACTGACTCTTCTTTATATTCTCTGTGTTTTGTAGACTCACAGAACCAACCAAACATTTGAGGATGAACAGTGGAATTAATGAAATGGCAATGCATGTAAAATACTCATAGCATGTTTTACGACCCAGAAAAGTTTGGGCAGGACCTGAGCCTTGATGTGATTTTGGCTAATGAGAGGTTTAAGGCCACTGGCTCAAATGAAGCATAAACAAATCAGAAATTAACAGTACAAGACAGCTGCAAGCATGAATCATTGTACATGTCTTTGACATGAGAAAATCTCACTGGAGTATACATGCTTCCTTATTCGCACTTCCCGTAGACAAACCACAGAGGTGAGTGATGTCACACACATAAATGAGTGTAATCTCCTCCAGCGCCGTGTGCATCAGCTAATCGTGAAGGTCATTTATGCATGTAAAGCTTGCCGTCCTGAAATTAAACCACGAGCGCGCAATTAAATGAACTGAAAACGGGCTGTCAGGAATAATCTGAAATAAAACACAGCCGCACTGTTAAATAACGGTTTGATTTGCGAACGCCACTGTAAGATGTGAAAGCTTTGATGAGCAAGGTAGAGTTTCAAAATACAGCCATTAAGAAAATAGGCGACTGAGGAAGCTTGTCAAAATATCTCGTCTTCGTTATTTTAGGTCGTTAAAAATCATCACTTTCACGGACAGATTGTTCGTTTTTTTCTGGTGTCATGTGCAGCCCACACCATCTGTTAATTTTTTTGGGATGTGCAATACTACGTTTTCAAACTCGAATAGTTGGTGGGTTGCCTGTGTGATGTAAAAAGAAGCTCTGTATAATTAGCCTAGTTTCGAGTCAGTCTGACCCCAATTGGACACGATTCTTAAGGCAGAGTGTTTACATAAGACGTGTTCAAAACAGCTAGACTGAGCACGGCGGAAAATGCTGAAGTCTCAGGCAGTTTTAATCTAGTCAACAAAATTACTGTTAAATCATGGTGCTAATTAAATGACTGTCATGTAAACATCTTGATAAAAATGACAAAATAAATGACAGCAAGAATTAACAATCACAAAACATCTAGAAAGAGTATGATTGTTTCAAATATTCCAAATCATAGTCTGTCAGAGACTGATCTGCTTGAGCTGAAGCTAAACAGTGAATGAACATCAGTAAACTCACACACTTTGATAACAGGTTAATTTACTACCTCAAACATGTCATATACAGTATGATTATTAGTTATATACACAATATACACTACCATTCAAAAGTTTGGGGTTGATAAGATTAAGTTTTTGGAAGAAGTGTCTTATGCTCACCAAGGCTGTATTTCTCAAACTGTTTTCTATTTAAATACATTTTAAAATACAAATTATGTAGCAACTCATAATGTAATAACTAAGCATACTGTAATAACTGCACTCTTACGTTATGTGAAAAAATGTATATTCCATTGAATATTTCATTATCGAGTATATCACAAAAACCAAACAAAAACACACCCAGAGTGCACGCATACACTGTGTCGATTAAAATGCATTTAGAAAGCCCATACCATTCAAGATAAGAGGCAAAATGACTCTGTATGTCTTTTATGTTTATATCATTTAATATAGTTCATCTATATCACACTAAGAGTGAAATTTTTTTCTTCAGATATCAGCATGATAACAAATGTAATATTTATTTTATACAAGTTTAATAAAGTTAGTATTAAGTTAGGCTACTTACATTTTAGACGGTGTTTCCTTATTGAATGAATCAGTTTTTTGAATGAATGATTCAGTGACTCACTCATTAAAACAGTCAAATGTTTCATTCCTGTATAAATCAACCTTTTGAATGAATTGATTTAATCTCAATGACTCGCTCATTAACAGTGGCGGCTTTAATTTCACTTTTCAAGTATCTTTTCATGTTTTAAATCTTTTCAAATATCAATATTCAACATTATTTATGCATTTGTAACTGCTGGCTAAATGCATCCATGTAACCTCTGAGCTGCATTAAACAGTCTGTGTAAATGAATCTAAATGCCACTTCAGATGCAGATTCCATATTTGCAAAAACTGTTTTCTTATGTTGGAATGATGATATGTCTCCGTACAAGATGAAGGGCTCTTATGCTAGCCCAAAGATATAAAATGGAAGAAAGAGTTAAAACTGAACACAATCTTGCTGCTCAAACTGTGTATAGAACAATTTTTAATATTTATTTGCTACTTTTCCATTTTGAATCTTGTATTTTCAATGCTTAAGTTTAATATTTAAAAATACTTTTCATACTTGAGTACAATAAATATCACATACTTTAAAAATTTTACTCAAGCAATATTCTAAACAGTGACTTAACTTCTATCAAAGTCATTTTCTGGTAAGATATCTATACTTTTACTTAAGTGCCAAGTACTTTAGCCACCACTGCTGATTTGGTGCTCTACAATATCTATCAAGCTTCTGCCAACACATCTCAGACAATCATGTTTTCAGCAGCAGTACAGCAATATTCATCTTTCAGATATGCATACGTAACCTGCTCAGCTGCTAAAAATAGTATGACATATTCCATTCCAGGTTTAATCAGCAGAGCATAACATTAATTTGAAGACTTGTGATATTTCATCAAGCAAGAAGGCTCAGACCATCAGTTAGGAAAGAAACGATTGGGCACGAATCAACCAACCAGACATCTTCACCAAGGAAATGTGACCTTGCAAAATTACAGAGGCAGAATCTTATCATAGTGCCACTTGGTTCAGTGGAGAATAAACAGCCAGAGTGTTTTCCACAACAAGCACACCTACCACATAGAGAGAAACTCTTAAGAGATGAGAAATGAAGCCCCCGCTGAGCCATGTGTGCTTAGGAGTTTTGTCTCTCTCTCCTTTTTTTTTTTTCTCACTGACTATGGTGTGACGCAAAGAGAACATGACCCACAAAACACAGGGGCTATGACTAAGTATAAGGTAATGTTTCTAACAATAAACCGACGTGACATGATGGGACTCGACAATATCAGAGAAGCTTTAAACTTTTCAAAAGGGCAGTCTGAAAGTGCCTCAGACGTTACTCAGATAGTAACAATGCTTCTGATAAATGAATTGTGACTCGAATATATTCGCAAACAGAAAGCTTCGTTTGCATTAAAGGTGCAGTGTGTAATATATTTTTTATGGAATATAAAATATCTATACCACATTTAGATTCGTTCACATTCACCAATCAGACGACTTTGAGGTGCTTTCTGCCTGTGTCAGTTTACATGAGCACAGGGAAGCCCAACTGTATATGGGCAGCAGGGAGCTGAGAGCGTGACAGAAGCGGATAATTCAAGTTAAAGCAGCAAATTCAGGTTCATAAGCAGTTGATAGTTGTTAGTTTGTCATGAAGGAATTATATTTTGATACCACTGTTTTTGACAAACTTTGACATGCTGAATACAACTGTATCTTTGTAGGGTGGGGAATAGAATAGAATAGAATAGAATAGAATAGAATAGAATAGAACATTCTTTCACATGGTATCTCAAAGACAACAGAACTGTATTCAACACACATTTAACATTCATAATGTGACACATTTAACAGCATACTGTTACTTGATTTTATCAGGAAAGTGGTAGGTAGAAGAAATCAATTTATAATATCATAATTAGGACATTATATTATTAATCAGTATTATAAGTTATTGAACACATGGCCTACAAAAGTCATTGCAGAAACAGATTTTTTTTAAACAGCCTTTTTTTTTCTTCTTCTTTTTTATAGAATAACATGCAGCAAATAATCATGCTCAACACTAGGGACATTAAATATTAATGACAAAAAAATTCAACAGGGTCTATTTTGATTTCATGTTGTCTTTAAGTAGTCAGTAGGTGTGGTAAGAGGATCATTTGTCTCATGCTGGTGTGTAACGTTTCTGGTAAGCAATTTTAGTTCAGTTTTTTTTTTTTGGACCAAGAGTGGTTCCAAGATTGCACTGGCACATAAACTGCAGTCCATCAATAAGGATTTTTTTTTTGTCATAATTCATATTTTTCAAAATCCAACACACTTCTGCCTGATGCCATTTAAAGAAAAAAAAAAGAAAAAAACTTTTACATGTTAGCCAGACATCTTTACCTTAGTGACATTTAAATTAAACTTTTTTGTCAACTGGCCTGAAACTCTCTCACATTGGCCCTGGCCAACCGGCCATCTTTACTGTTGAGCCCGAGCCCAATAGTCCAAAAATGGTCTAAAAAGCAGGTTTAGCATTAATTTGACAAGTTACTTGTCTGCTAGTTCTGAATAATGGCTATTTACATTCACCATGGTCAGAATTTGAGTAATTGGACAAAGTTCCACTAAAAGCGCCGAATAAACACACTCCACCCTTAGAGCATTAATGACACTCTCCTTCAGGCCAAGCCAGAGGAAAACTGAGCAAAACAACAACCACAGGAGTCACCCCTTAATGCAGAGCCCGTAAAGCCAGCTTTAGTTATGTGCAGATATGTGGTGTTGCTGATGAGATGTCTAAATCTTCATGTCCAGCCTCCGATCTCTAACTTCAAAAGAGATGAGAGAAATAAACAGCGTTCACCCCAAACCTTCAGAGCACGCTGACGGGATGCTCTCTGCTAGAGCAGAATAGCCTGATTTATTTACTTAAGACTCCTTTGTGTCTTTGATATGACAAGACTGGAGCAATCAGTTCTTTAGGCGTCAAGACTTACTGTCATTACGCACTAATGTCCATGTCTCAGATATGAAAACACTAACACTAAATGAGAGGGAGTGTGAAATCAACAGCGACAGACTGGGAGAAGGAAAAGAAAGGCAGCGAGGTTATGAGCTGGAGAGAAAGACAGGGAGGGGGGACATGACATGGATTGCGGGGACTTATGATCAAACTAGGGGTGGGAGGGAAAGAAATCCATTCATGGATTCATTCTCAAGCGATTCTGGCTCACAAAAATTTCAATAATCGGAATTATAAAAGAATTATTAATAATTCTGTTTATTGACAAAGCATTTGAAAGACAAAACATTACAATTTAGTGTGGGTGGAGTATTTTCCAATATTTTTGGCTATTGGTTAACATGAGGGATGGGAATCATGAACCACGTATAGCAATTCTTTTTTTCCAATTCTGCATAATTATTCATAGTATTTTTAGTACATTTAACCCTTTCCCCACCATTGACAAGATTTTCCGTCATTTAGGATACAAATCTTGTTATTCCGGTGATCCATGTTTCACTGTTATACTGTAGGGGTGCTGTTATGGATCTTCTGAAATATTACAGCATCTCTGGACCCAAAAACAAGTGAAGAAGATCTGTGTAAACCAGAAGGAGAAGTTGCTTACGGACAAGTAAGCTAACATGATCACCAACATTCAGCAGCACAGAGAAAAATACCGAAGCTGTGCAAGCTTTGGAGGTGTTGATGGACTCATTTATGTTTTGATCATCGTTCTAAATATGATTCAGTCTTTTGACAAAAATGCTATTTTCTTTTAGTTTGAAATAGTGTTTCTTGGATGGAACTATATAAAAATGTATTTGTTTTGATATATTAATTGTTGACATTCAAACAGTAAAATATTCTGGGGGACAGATTTGTGAATAGGATCAGAAGTGCTGGTGGTAACTGGAAACTTAACTGGAAAGTTAAATAAATATTAAAACGTATAAAAATTAAAACATAATAATAAGTGATCATTTTTGTATTTTTTTAAAGGTGTGTTTACTGTACATATTAGACAGAATTTTTTATGTTTTTTTCAAGACTTTTAAAGTCTATATTATTGTGGTGGGTTTTGGTTACTGCAGTGTACCAAATAATAATAGAGCCCACGTCACTTATTGTGGGTGCGGGTCTCAGATGGCACATCCCTCCGTTCCTCGGGGCACCAGCCAAGGACTTTCACCTTGACAATAAAGAATTAGAATTATAAAAATTGGAGGGAGTTTACCATCTGACTAATCTGAAGGGTAAGTGAGATTCTGGCGAGCTTGTAGAGCCTCTAATTATCAATACAAGAATGACACAGTTGCAATAAAAATGAATTTATTAACAAAAATATATACAAGAGTGAAATATCACACTTATTAAATACTACTAAGGAAACTGACTAAATTACAAAGGGGAAATGACTAAACTACTAAGAAAATTGAATCAATCAAACAGAAGCTACAAACTACTACACAAATGGGTGTTAACTGAATGAATGCCAATTAAATGAAGCAATGAATGGGTAGTTAGCAGTTTATGGGGGAGTCAATTGTGGTCACTCTGGATGCTGGTATGGAATAGTAAATAAGCCTAATGTATCTATCTGTATACACTGACCCTGGATAATCAGTCTCTACACAAATAGCAATCACATACAGCAACAACCTAATGCCAAGACCTTTGGGAAAAGGTTTGATTAGCTTATATTTACATTCCACTTGGTCGGGTGATCAATCAGCCAATGGGAGATGTTTTCCACTGGTTTCCTTCCGGTCACAGTGGGAGTAGACTGGATTGCTTTCCACAGTTGCAGAGCTGCACTGAGTGCTGGAGGTTCACTGCTGGTTCACTCTAGTAATCTAGAGAACTGTAGGTCAGGCGATGGTAGATCCGCAGGATCCTCTGCAGGTAGGAGGTACTTGAGTCGTGCAGGTCAGGTTCTGATTGCTGGAGCCAAAGCCCTCTGCAAAAGTAGTTGGGCTGCTTGAAGGTCCGTGTGGTGAAAGGTTTACTCGCACGCAAGAGTGTAACCTTGGTCATGCTGTTGTTCTTCTCTCGTCTGGTCATAAACTCAAAACAAGAGTGTGCTCGCTTGGGAAAGCTCTTATTCCTTCCTGTTGGGGAGGATATTACTAATTCCCGGCCTTTCCAACTGTGGTGATTGGATCATTGCATTCCAGGTGTCCGCCCATCACGTCCAGCCTTTCCGTACTGTGGAGCTTGTTGCCTTGTCCCAAAATACACAGTTAAATAAAACAATGTCTTTAGGACATTGGAAATACTTTATTTATTTTCCAAACCTTTCTCAAAGTCCTTGTGGCAATGTTCTGAACTCATAGAGTCCAAATTTGATGTGAATCTTTTCTCCCATGTATCACCCTGATGTACATTTCTGTGTCAGTGGGTGAGATCACATTGGCTGTTATTCCAGGTGCAGTTTCCACTGTGTGTGCACAGTTCCCTGGATGAATAAGGAGACGTATAGGACATGTTCGTTACAGTATTCCTGTCCATTTTGGTGGTTTCAAGCCAATATGTCTATATAGATTGTCTCTCTTGGGGCATTTCTTTGTCCTTACTGCTGGCCAGAACTGGTTTGGTGGCTCTAATGGCCTAGGTCATTTGCACCTTGGCTCCAGACGTAGAGAGCAGAGGTGAACAATGGGTAGGGATGCACCGATCCCGATATTGGTATCGGGCCGATACTGAGCTCCTGTAAATGCCCCAATACCAAACGCCGATACCACACAACATGTGATAAGTGCCATATTCAGACAAAGAAACACCGACAACAGACAGCAGAATGGAATTAAGGATGTCTACTACGAAGTACATGTATGCAATGAATATAACGTTAAACATTCAGTTTTAACGCCTGTATAGCTGATGTGCGCGAGCTGATAAACAAAGCACGCTGAGTGGATTGAGCGCGCAGCGGCGCAGATGCGCGAGCTTGTCGAGTGAATATACCTTTCTCACAGACATCACTGGAAAGTTTGTAGTTCGGTCGGATATGTAAAAAACAAGTAAGTAAAACAATGCACAAGTTACTTAACGGTAGGGAGAGAGAGAGAGAGAGAGAGAGAGAGAGCGCGCGCACTTCTGTTGTGTGATCTTTGATGTTCACTCACTTAGCACACGCATCATTCGGATTAAAACTAAATCGTAAAAATGAAACCATTTATAGGGGCATTCACTATAAACATCATTTATTTTCAACCTTAGGCATACACGACTTTCTGGCGAAAGTGAATCTAGCAGCCTGTGTGAAATGCGCTAGGCTGTACTATTCTGCATCAGTACAAATACGTGCACGCGTTGCGCGTGTTTTGCTTGCTTGAGTGTTTCTGCAATATATGAGTGGCTTTGGAATATAAATCGCAGCACGTTTCAGATGAAAAAACGCGACTTCTATTTCTGAAAATATC
>NW_015554093.1:1893421-1893932 GCF_001515605.1 Sinocyclocheilus anshuiensis
AATTTACAAATGCAATAAAAATATTGGTATCGGTACTCGGTATCGGCAAGTACCAAAAATAAAAGTATCGGTATCAGGAGAGTACTGGAAAAAGTGGTATCGGTGCATCCCTAACAATGGGCATTGGTGATTGGATTAGCCTGTGATTAATGGGCCATTGATGCAATCTCTCCTGCCCACCGTCTCTGGCAATCCTAATTGCAATGGTCCTTTAGTTGTTGTTGAGGGTCATATCACACCCTCTTAACCACAGTGGGACAAAGGGATTCCTGTTGTGACGTGTGGACTTCTGGTGCCATCATGTCTGCTGTTCACTACATTATTTTGTTTATTTGTTAATTCTTTTTTATTTGCTAAAAAGAAATCATTTGTTTAGAATTCAAACTACATTAGTTGTGTTTTATGTTTTTAAATCACTAAAAAGAATTGACTCAGAGTAACTTGTTTGAAAATCCGACTAAACTGCTTGTTTTTGTTTCACTCAAAAAAAAAAAAAAAAAAATAAACTCTG
>NW_015554093.1:1894871-1905004 GCF_001515605.1 Sinocyclocheilus anshuiensis
GTTTTTGTTCCACTCAAAAAAAAAAAAAAAAAATCAACTCTGAGTCAATCGGCTTTATTTTATAGCATTTAAAAACCAACCAATGAAGTGTAAAGTTGTGAAGATTGAAGCCTATATTTAAATGTATGGAGAATTGTTACAGAAATCGTATTCCCATGAAACATTACAATTCAAACTCTTTTTCCTGCAGAAACCAAAAGCTCCTGAATGACAGGTGGCGGTATTTGTAGAATTTGGATTGTACCAAATTATTACAGGGTGTTGAACAGAATAAAGCAAGTAAAAAGAAAATTGAAGCAATTAAAAACAATAAGGATAAAGTCCCAGTATATAAGCATGCGGCCGATGGGAGAGAAGACACAGGCCACACCATAAAAGCTGACTGAATGCTGCACAGTGGGAAGTAATGGCAATCCAAATGTAATCTTGAGAGTGTTATTATTCCAGCAAACTGTGTCCTCTTATGAGGATGCAGCATCTGAGGCTCTCATCACGACCTCTCCCTCTGACTGGCTGAGCTCAAAGTGCGTATCTGAAGCAGACATGTCCAATTAAAGATACACACATGCTCCAACCTCACTGCTTCTGATGAGACAACGGACAAATACGACACAGAACTCATTTTTAATGTCATTCGGCGGTGTGTTTATGTGTCGTTTTTTTCTGACAGGTTGGTTTGTCTCTGCTGCTTCTGGAGAGTGAGAGAGAAATATCAACAGCTGATTAAGTCAAGACCCTGCAGCAGCCGAAGCCATTTGCTTTGCAGATTAAACATGGCTATGAGAGAGAGAGAGAGAGAGAGAGAGAGAGTGAGAGAAAGAGGAGCAAGGGAAAGCAATTCTATTGGAGTTAACTGTGCTATTTCCCCCTGCGTGCTGATTGAAGATGAGACTGACCACGACAGTAACGTGCATCAAGGGACACCAGCATTCAAAGAGCACTAAATCAACAACAATAAAACTAGCACTAACGTTTTCTTTGAGAGTAAAATAACACCTGACCAAAAAACAAATAAATGCATTTAAAAAAATGAATAAATAACTAAAAATAAATAAAAAAATAAAAAATACTGAAACAAACAAATAAAAAACATTTTCTTGTTTGTTTAGCATGCAAGAGCACCTTGGAACAATTATTATTAATTTAATAACATAACACATGACCAAAAAACAAACAAATAAATATAATTTAAAATTAATTGAATGAATGAATTCATTAATTGAATGAGTTATTGTTTGTTTAGCATGCAATGGAATCTTGGAACGAACAAACAAACAAATAAACATACATATGTATGTATGTATGTATGTTTATTTGTTTATGAGGGGCCGTACAAACCATAATTCATTCTGGCACTCTCACACGCTTACATTCTCCTTTCAAATACATATTTTTTTGCTTTCACACAAATACATTCTCCTTACACATGCATACATTTCTACTCTCACACACTTACATTCTCATTTCACATACACACATTTCTACTGTCACACACATACATTCTCCTTTCACATACATACATTTCTACTCTTTCACACACATACATTCTCCTTTCACATGCATGCATTTCTACTCTCACACACTTACATTCTCCTTTCACATACATACATTTCTACTCTTTCACACACATACATTCTCCTTTCACATGCATGCATTTCTACTCTCACACACTTACATTCTCCTTTCACATACATACATTCCTACTGTCACACTCTTACATTCTCCTTTCACATACATGCATTTCTACTGTCACACACAAACATTCTCCTTACACATACATACATTTCTACTGTCACACACTTACATTCTCCTTTCACATACATACATTTCTACTGTCACGCACTTACATTCTCCTTTCACATACATACATTTCTACTGTTACACACTTACATTCTCCTTTCACATACATGCATTTGTTCTCTCACACATATATTTTCCTTTCACATACATACATTTCTACTGTCACACACTTACATTACATTACATTTATTTTATTTTTTTTCCATTTATTAAATGTTTATTTTGCTCTGTCACTGGCCAAACTAACCTTGAACAAACAAGCAAACAAAAATATATGCAACATGAAGCAACTTCACAAAACAAAAACATCAGACGGCTGAATGAATATTTTATAATTACTCTTTATTATTATTATTATTATTAGTGTTTTATTACCTTAATTATATGTATGTCTGCACTACGACTGTAGGCTACTTTCTGTACTGGAAGCTCCTGACACCAAGACGAATTCCTTGTGTGTGTAAACACACTTGGCAATAAAGCTCTTTCTGATTCTGATGAAAATGCAAATTCAATCTCTGACAGCAGGTGGCGCTTATAGAACACTAGCAGCGTTTCCTGGGTTATTGCTGTACGCAGCGCTGCGCTTAACACTCCTTTAATATGTATTTAATGAAGGTAAGAGGAAAAAGAAAATGCCATCGAAACTTTTCTGAAGACAGTCAGTTCTCCTCAGAAATACATCCATATTAACCCCCACCCTAATTCCATAACTATGGTTTTCTTTCAGTATTTCGAGCATCGCAAACAATTAATTTGTTCTGTCTGGCTGGGGCGCGGGAAGATGTTTTAGGTTGGGGGTGCTATATGCTATGTGAGCGTGGGGGGGCGATAGAGGCTATTTACACTTAGTGAAAATAGCTATAGATTATATTTATAGCCACTATGTTAAAATAACAGGGTATTCTGCTAATTCCTTATTGCAAATAGTGGCAATTATCTGCACCTCAGCATTGTAATACATTATAAAACAGTATGCAATAATAACTTAATATTATATCATGATGATCATTACGTTTGTGTTACCAAATTGCATCCTGTCAGGAATAACCTGCCCACGCTGTTTTTAACCTGGTCGTTTTTGATTAGGCCTACTGTCGGTTTAAATGCTGGCGTTGCCATATATTGAAAAACAAACAAAACAATCTAAAAATAAATAAACCGCAATGAGTCCAAATCTTGAGTTATGGAAATAATATAAAGATATCGCTGTCCCTAACTTGCAACCTCCCACTTTATTTACTTCCAAAATTAAGTGAAAAAAAATCCATAGATGCTTATAATAAGTTTATCTGGCAACACGACTGAGGCTGAGCCGTGTCCTCAATAACAACTCGCTCAAGGGACGAGGCCATGTAACCTTTTCACGATGATAATTTTTATATATTTTTTTTAAACCCACATAGCTTGCTGAAATACTTCTGCGGCAGCCTCATCTACCTCAGCCATGCTGATCAGGACCTGTCCCGGTGACCCTGATCGCGCCTGACCTGCCTTCCGTTTCCACTATACTCTCTCTCACACATACATACATTCTTCTCTTACATACACATATTTTCTTGAGACATACATACATTCTATATATACATGTATGTGAAAGGAGAATGTATGTGTGGGAGAGTAGAAATGTATGCATGTGAATGGAGAATGTAAGTGTGTGAAAGCAAGAATATACGTATGTGAAAGGAGAATGTATGTCTGAGAAAACAAGAATATATGTATGTGAAAGGAGAATGTATGTCTGTGAAAGCAAAAATATATGTATGTGAAAGGAGAATGTAAGTGTGTGAGAGTGCCAGAATGAATTATATATATGTGTGTTTCCCTTTTTTTAGTATGCAAGGGGACCTTGGAAAAATTATCAACAAATAAAATATAATTATTAAAGTTAAAAAATAATTTACCCATACATACACACAGACATACAGACAGACAGATAACGTTACATACATACATATATATATAATTACAATATAAATATATAAATACATACTTTTTTGAAAGTTGTATTCAAAATCCACATGCCCTTCTGCTTCAGACTGTAATTTGAGGTTTAGCATCTAATCATGTTCTACAGTGTACCTAATGGCACTGCCAGTGCCTACACACACATGCAGTAGTGTTGGGCGATATGCTCCATAGTCATATCGTTCTATCATCAGCCTGTGAGATCGCTGATACACAATATTGTCATGCTAATTTATTTAATTATTTACTTACAGTGCATCAACTCCAGGGTAAGGCTAAAAGCAGCCTGAACGCCTCTGATTGGCCGTTGCATTCCTAAACTCAACGGAATCGTGTGTGATCTGTTATAAAGCCCAGCACTGTTAAAATGCGTAAAAAGAAATATGATGGAACAAATAAGCCCTAATATTAATTAGATATTAATACTAGCCTGGTGATGATAATAATAATAATAATAATAATAATAATAATAATAATAATAATAATCGTCTTGAAATTGTCAAAGGCATCAGACACAGGCGATATCTCTGATTATCGTTGATTCACAATATATTGTCTACCGGCACAACTCTAACATGCAGTGCACACAATCTAGATTCATATTAAGGGCATGTTAATGCACGAGCTCGATGTGGAATACATATGGACTTAATTAATTTGTGAGAAAAATAGAGCAGAAATAAATTAACAGAAGTTTCCCAAGAGGGAGATGACAACAGACTCAAAGTGGAGTCTCACTGGTCTTTACTGAACATTTTTTTCTCCTCCCCAGCCCTATGGTGTCATTAAACCTCATCTTTAAAATATTAAAAGCACCCACAGGCCGCTTTGCTCTGCTGGATTTCACAGATAAAATCTGTCCTTAGAGGAAAAAGAGGGGCATCTTCATACAAACAGTATGTCACCATACTGAGGACGGTTGCCAGCAATCTGATCAAAGGGCTTACAACAAATGTTAAAAACTCTTACCGTGTGAAGTACACATAATGAACTCTAAAATGAAGGAAATTTATCTTAAATTGATTTTTTAAATCACAGCAGCCTTCGGCATTATTCAGAAATGAATTGAGAAAGCCTTCAATTCAATGTCTGAACTTGAACTGAATTTGAAACAAACATGATGTATAACTATGATTCAAATGAGAATTTGAGTAGAATAAAAAACAATATAACCATTTCTCAGCATGTTTATTAGCACAAATATTCCCAGAAAACATATTATATTGCACATGTCATAGAACATTACATCTTCGTCCAGAAATATTAGAAATCTGATGTTAATCAATATTTAAAAAGTCTCCTATTGAAATTTATACTTTAATCTTTAAATTTAAATTAATATTCATTTCAAGGACAACTCACTTTCCAAAATACTCATTAACCCAAACTCTTCAAATAGAGTTTAACATCAAGATATTATTTTCTAGACTAAGAATTTTAATGTCAGTTTTTATTTACTTGCTTTAATATGTTAGTTTTAATATTTTATACTAGTTACCTAATAGAATTTGATGCTGTTGTACGTCAAAATTTAAATTACCGTATTGGCCCGAATATAAGACGACCCTGATTATAAGACGACCCCCCTTTTTCCAGATGTACCTTTTGGAAAAAGGCTTTTTAAAAAACAAATCTTGTTTTTTCTCAGTATTATTTTCATATTGCATATTTTTCCTACTTTAATTTTTGTTTTGAAAGTATGGTAAAAACTGGTCAAATGTACCAACAATCATATTTAAAATATATACACTTTTTGATATACCATTAAAAAAAAAAAACAGGTAGCCCATCTGAATTAGGACATTTAGGCTATCCATCTAATAGTAGCCTACCAAAATCTTATTAACGGTAGAAGTTAAATCTTACTGTAGTCTTCAAATCTGGGTACTGTCTTACGTTTTAAAATCACAAAGGGAGTTTGGTCCCATCAGGCTAACGTGACAGTCACGACTCATGCAGCTATAAGGTTTTCTTATTCTTTTGTTTTTACTCGTGATCTTTACAACACACATTACATTACATATTTCATGGCACACTCGTTTTATGCGTATTTAGCGCCACCTATTGTTGTGGGTGTATTATTGACATGTCAAAGTCTAGACCCTGAATATAAGACGACCGCGTTTTTTCAGACGTATTTCCAAGAAAAAAACATCGTCTTATATTCGGGTCAATACGGTAGTATTGCTGGGTGTGTTTGTCATTTCAACAATACTAAATTACACTGAAGTACAATACAAAAAATGTCTAACAAGTAGTGACTGTGTGACTGTTTAAAATAGCTTTGAATCGCAATTCCGTAAATGCCTTTTCATGTCATTCCAAATGAGCATCCTGTGTGCTGTGGCCAATTTGAATCAAACTTCAACTAATGATCTGAAATTAAGCCAAGTCTTTTATTTTGAATTTTTCCCAACCCTGTATTACAGATCAACCACAGGCATCTTTAAAGGTCCACTGAAGTGCCTTGAAACACGCAGCGGTATGCTATGTGGTGACGTATTTTCAACTGAAACAGGAAGACGGGGCGGGACATATCGAGCAGCCCCACCCCTTTTTAAATAGCCAATAGCATTTTGTTTATATCACAGCTTTGGCCAGAGCCTTTGAGCTTGGTAAAGCCGCATTTGACAGCTTATAACAGCCACAGTCTAATTAGATTAGTCCTTTAGATCCAATATGAAACTGTTACCAAAGCAAAACAGTGATTATAGTGATGCTGAGGATGTGTATTTTCAAAATTGTGTCATTTATGTTGGTGCAGGACACCGGTGTTATCTCTTCTACTTGATAGTGCTGTTTGTCTAACCGTTTCTCCTCCTAATCTGATCCAAATCGCTATAAAATATAGCATTCTGTGTAGAATTCAAATGGGTCCAATACATTTTGTGGTTTTGTGTGCAGGGTGCATCAAAACCGTTGAGTCATATTGCCGGAAGTGAGTTTTGAATGCGTTTATCTTCTAAATATGAATTTTGTCATCATTCTGGAGCACACTAGCTTATAGATAACTATAAGGCTAACATATTCATACTAAAAGCCAAAAAAAATAAATAAATAAATTTTGATTTCTTGGGACTTTAAAGGAATAGTTCACCCCAAAATGTAAATTTGCTGAAAATGTACCCACCCTTCTGGCCATCCAAGATTTTGATGACTTTGTTTCTTCATGGGAACAGATTTGGAGAAATTTAGCATTACATCACTTGCTCACCAATGGATCCTCTGCAGTGAATGGGTGCCGTCAGAATTAGTCCAAACAGCTGATAAAAGATCCACAAGGAATCCACACGACTCCAGTCCATCAATTAACATCTAGTGAATTAGAAAGCTATATGTGTGTCAAATCCATCATTAAGGTATTTTAACTTTCAACTACCACTTCTGGCCAAAACATGAGTCCATAACCCATAATGAAAAAGTAATTCCCCTGTTGTCCTCTCACATCAGCGTCCACCAACATATTTGTTCAGAAAAGTCTTGGACTGTTTTCGCTTGTAAACAGTGCTTGATCTGTGTATATTTCTCTCCTGATTCAGCTGAGATAGCTTTTTCACTGAGACAACTTTGGTTTCGCTGGAACCAACGGTTTGAAGTTAAAAATATTTTGATGCCATTTCACTTCACAAGACATTAATTGATGGACTGGAGTTGTGTGGATTACTTGTGGATCATTGTGATGTTTTTTTTTTTGTTTTTTTTAATCAGCTGTTTGGACTCTCGTTCTGACGGCACCAATTCACTGCAGAGGATCAATTGCTGGGCAAGTGATGTAAGGCTTAATTTCTCCAAATATGTTCAGATGATGAAATAAACTCGTCTACATCTTCCATGGTCTGTGGGTGAGTAAATTCTTAGCACATTTGTATTTTTGGGTGAACCATTACTTTAATATCTTTAAATGCCAGTTAAAGAATCAGCCAGCCACAATCTAAAATAGAAAAAAAAAAGTTTGCCACTAAAGGAAAGTGTTTTCCATCAGAAATATTTAGAGGACCAACTATGCTGAACACTATAAATAAAAGTCCCAATCGTAAATTCAAATCCCTCTCTCTAACATTTTGTCCTGCACGGTCAATAGACATTCACAATATTTGTTCCACGCGCAGCCTTGCTTAGCACCCTTGGTAAAGCCCCGTATCTCCAAAGCAATTCATCTCCTGCTGTAATGCAGCATATAGACTTGCAAATAGGTTATCCCTTGATCTGGACTCTTGTTGTGAAAAAAAGATAATCCCTGTCGCAGGCCACGGGCCTCTCATAAATAAAAGTTAGTAAGAAAAAAAAAAAAAAGTAAAACAAAAGGCCAATTTTGCAGTGATGCAATCTAGTTGCAAAATAATACAAACCGTTCTGGCATCCTTTGATTCTTTATATCTATAAGGTGTTGTGTTTAAAATGCAGGTAAGAACGCTATTCCATTTGTGCAATATTCCAGCACGATCATGCAGCTTTCTCTTGGGGAGCTTCAATCAACAAACCATCATTATCGTCGCATGAGCATATTTCACAGAGAGGAGAAAAGATTCTCACAATCACAGCCTCAAGGGAAGATCATTATCTGTCGAAAGAGAACAACCTGTGCAATTATTTTTATTCCAGTGGACTGCTACCACTTGCTGTTTATCAGTTTAAAACACTGGAAAACTGTAATATATACAGTTGTGCTCATAAGTTGTCATACCCACATTTAAATAAATAAACAGGTAGGTAGGTAGGTTTCTTTCTCTCAAAATATTTAGATAGGGTAAGACTGTGTATGATTTTACATTTTGCGCCAGTAGTAATAAACTAAATACTAACAAAAATGATTCCTATTATTTTGTATAAATAGTAAAGAAAAAACAAAAATCTACAAGTCATTTAAATACTTATGAGTAGAACTGCATAATGAATTTGATCATCATGCTGATAACTAATAACTTCACCATACATCCACAAACATGTAATCTTAAAGGGATAGTTCACCCAAAAATGAAAATTTGATGTTTATCTGCTTACCCCCAGGGCATCCAAGATGTAGGTGACTTTGTTTCTTCAGTAGAACACATTTGATGATTTTTAAGTCCAACCGTTGGAGTCCATCAGTCTTATAATGCATGGCAATGGTAACAAAATCTATTTCATTTTTGGGTGGACTATCCCTTTAACATACATATGTCGACAAAAACCTGGCACCGTTTCTACCACAGCAGTGATGACCGAAGACTGAAAATCAATGCTCATGGTGAGGCTTTCCTATATTAGTGAGCGTGTGTGTGTGTGTGTGTGTGTGTGTGTGTGTGTGTGTAAAAGAGGGGGCAGGTGCTGTGGTTTTGTCCTCTGAACTTGTCATCACTGTGGAAAGCTAAAGAGATTTTGTGACTGGCAGAGGCGCTCTGGGGAAAAAACAAGGTTTCCAGAAGTGTCGGAAGGTAAATGGAATTTCTGATCACGGCAGACTAAACGTGGTGAACCGCAAGACAGCAGAACTGCCTCAAACAAAGCTCAAGCAATCACTGCTATACCTGCTCATACTGGAAGACTATGTGCTACCTAGACAATCAATGAACACATCAATACGTCATAATTGTTGTATGAGATATGTATGAGGCACCAAAATGAACATTTAAACCTGGAACCTGAAAACTGAATGATGAGTCTCCTGGCCTGTATACTACATAATACATAATCAAGAAAGACAAGGCTGTTCCAAAAGGTTAGTAATTTATGCTGTGTGACGAGTGGGGGCGGGGCCGAGAGCCTTGGGAATGGAGCGAGGCCGGTGGAGTAATTGATAATGAGCGACACCTGCACCACTCACCGGTCTCGAGTCCCACGGAGTTTGTTTAAATGTTCGCCGGTTCCCGCCTCCTTCCCGACCTACGAACGTTACACGCTGCTACCTAAAATACCTATTTTAAAGGGGTCATATGATGTAGCTAAAAAGAAAATTATTTTGTGTATTTGGTGTAATGAAATGTGTTTATGCGGTTTAAAGTTAAAAAAAACACAAAGCTCATTTTTTACAAAGCTCATCGGTCTGAAAAGCGAGGTGTGCTCTGATTGGCCAGCTATCCAGTGCGTTGTGATTGGCCGAATACCTCAAGTGTGTAACGGAAATGTTACGCCCCTTACCATACTGTGATGCCCTGTCCGGACAGAGCGACGATTCAAAAACTTGAAAACCCATTACAAACGAGGCATTTGTTGCATCCAGTGGGTACATAATTACGGATTATAATGACTTAAACTGTCTTTTTACGCGTTGCGTTGCATCGCTCCGCATAAACATAAAACCATGTCTGCATTTGTGATCGGAGAAATGACAAACAAGCGCTACTCTACGCTGCTCAAAACTCGCGTTTGAATCATCAGTGGCAAAT
>NW_015554093.1:1905839-1911003 GCF_001515605.1 Sinocyclocheilus anshuiensis
CAAAGAGAAAGAAAAAATTGAAATCGCATCATATGACCCCTTTAAGTCTCATATGTTCACCAACATATGAGATCAAAAATATCATATTTGATAAAAAATACAGTAAAAGCAGTACATTTTATGAAATATTATTACATTTAAAATAACCACTTTCTATTTTAATATATTTTTATATTAAAAATGTATTGCATCCATGCTAAATAAAATGTAATCATTTCTAGATAGATAGATAGATAGATAGATAGATAGATAATCCAAATATATTGACAGCTTCAGTATTACGCAGAGCAGCATGTTAGTCACTTCTTGTCTGCATGATAAGGTGGCAGCAGTTCTCAAACAAATGTCATCTCCACCGCAGCACGCTCTCATTTTACTTTCACGATCACACAGACGCTATACTATGGAGCGGCCATACCTACCACACATTTTACAAGATTAGATATTTGTCAGTGGTGCTCAGTGTCTGCAAATCATCCGCCATTGTCCTATCAGTCATCTCTCCTTACTCTGTGTATGTGGTAGGTGAACTTTCATGTACTGTAATGTAACAGTCTACCGCTAGCAAGCGGCTAACCACGTCCCTTTAGTGGCTCCGTAGAACGCGTTATTTGTTTTCCGTGCCTTTCTGCAAACGGATTCACGCTTCGGGCACAACCCCTAACCCCGCCCCCCGATGTCATCGTCCATCACGATGTTTCACTGTAGGCATCGTCCGATGCCAATTTGGCAGACATCGCCCAACCCTATTGTGCACTTTAAATTCCAAATGTGTTTTTCCATTCACAGGCTTAAATACAGAGCAGCTCTGGAATGTTTGAAGTAAAAGTGGTCAATAATGGTTCAAGCCATTGTGCAACTGTGAAAGCAAAGCACTCTAGCACTACTCATTTTCATTTTAAAATTTGCTTAATTGCAAATATTTTTGGCCATTACAGGTTATTAAAGTTAGCAACAGTGACACAGAAGAGGCATTCCTTCCATTTCAGCAATCGAAGACTGAAAAATATGAAGATCATCAACAAAAACTACAATCAGATACATACAGAAACCAAAAGATCTTGCTTTACGTGAAAAGACGGCATGTGGGTTTAAAATTATGCATAAAAGAGAAGATTTTAGGCAAGAAATATCAGTAATATATAGTAATATCCAGTTATATTACTATATTAAAACATATATAGGCTATTTTATATATACATAATATTATTAATAGGCTATTATTACACCAAGTGCAATGTATTTACAATACTACATTCATTTTTTATCATTAATAAAATTCAAAATACTACTACTACTCCTCATTTTTTTTTTTAAATTAAATAATAAAAAGATAATTAGACAATTAAACTTCGTTTAATTTAGGTTGAAGTGTACTAGTGCAACTCACCTTTAAGTTTATTTGCATAAACCATTAGCCAAAAATTCATGATCACGACAGCCAGATTTTGCAGTGCACTACTTGGAGTGACAAGAAGAACGAAAAGCACAGAGACATGGTATAATGTTGGAACCATGGCTTTGTGGTAAGCACATGTGCACCAAAAGATTGAGTTGTGGTGCTCATGTAGGCAATGGGTTTAAATCATCTAAACCGTCCTGTCTTCTCATCTTTCTACTACTCATATCAATAAGTAGATTAAAAAAAATAATAATAATGCCACAAAGAAAAATAATAATAATTGGGACCAAAACAACATACAACCCACAAAAAAATAAACAGAGAAGGCTTTCAATAATGTGAAATGAAAGAGTAAATAAGCATTTATCTATATTGTTCCTGATTGAGGCAGGCATGTGTTGAGTGTGCTCTCTGCCCACACTAACAGTAATCAATAGGCAACATAACGAACACAATGAACCCGTCTGAAGTGAATCATGACTCCCTCACAGTCTCACAGTAGGTATCCACTTATTCATTAAAATGCTGAAGAAACAAATTTCACAACATTATGAAAACACAGCTCTTCCCCTCCTCTTTTATGCTGTGATGATTTTAACCCTCCGGTGCACAGTGGCCACAACAGCAGACAGATCTTAACAGCCATTTCAGGGGGTGATGTTACATCACCACCACCATTATAATTGACCCAGATTAACCTCTTTATATATGTCAGTATGTTATCACAACATTATTTTTATACCAGTAGACAAATGTCTTATTTTTTTCAGAGAAAAAAAAATGGGAATGATAACATTTTAGTTTTTATTTTTTACAGTGAGATTTGTAAATCAAAGGGTTGCATAATAGACAAACAAGGGTAAAAAGATCCTAGAATCTCACAAATGTTTTTACGCACACACACAGACACACACAAAAAAAACCCAGATGATTATCAAAGCCCTAAAAATAGTGTAAAAATATTATTAAAAAATTAAAAGAAAAAAATTATTTAAAAAAATAAATATAATTGTCACGCTTAAATGTCATGAAATAATGCTACATGCAAAAACATTCTAAAAATAAGCTGCTTTTTCTACTTGCAATATATAATTTGTTGTTGTTTTGTTGATTTTGGTGTGAAATACGACCTGGAGTTTTCATGCAATTTTCCATGGACTTATCTCAATGAATAAATAAGCTCTTAGCAGATCTGACACTCTGATCGTCACCAAGCACGCAGCCAATCAGCTGACCTTTTCAACGATCAGAACGGTTGGTTTACAGCTGCATTGATTAATGTCCTCTTCAGGAGGTGATCTCTCTGAGAAAAACCACAGGGTGCCCTAAACAATGTCAACCAATAACAGTGTCACTACCACCATCTGGTGCTCTAGCGAACAAAAAAAAGCTTAATCAGCAATCAGAGGGTTAATAATATAACAATAGAGTGGAGGAGAAAAAAACGTCTTCCAAGGTCATGTAAAAAAGAAAATAAAAAAAAAAAAAGAAGAGGAATCTTTTTCCTCCGGATCCCTTGGATGGAGAAACGGCGTGGCTCATCCGAAATGGGTATGCTTTGTAGATCAGATCTTGAACTAGCTCTGAGCCCTGACCTTGCCAGCAACTTTGGCTTGGATTTCTACATGGATGAGATTCAGGGGGGAATGAGGCACGGAGATTTACTTGCATTAATTCACCTTAAAAAATGCAAACGGGTTTACTCGCCACAGCAACAACAGCTGCGGGTCCCGAACCTCCGTGGTGAAGGTGGAAGGATCTTTTGTTCGTTTGTTAGTTTGCGTTTAGTATGCAGCACATGACTTTACAATCAAGGAGCCCACAATCTCAGGTGAGTAACTGTGGAGTGGTAAAGGGATTGTGTCTTTGTGATATTCACTACTGTGATACGATCTTGCCTTCAGAGGGGGGCAGCTGCATACTTCAAATACCCGCCAGTTAACAATCAGATTATGGTAAATAAGCTTGGATGTTTGTGCCTCCGTTTTTTGCTGGTTGTTGACAAATGCGCAAATAGGAGAAGGACAGGAGAGAGAGAGAGGGAGCAAGTGAGACAAAATAAGCTTAAGATGAAAGAGAAATGCATGCTGCCTGCGAAATAAGCACTTGTGAAAATCATGATTCCTTCTATTCCTCTTTTTCCTGTTCTGCTGAATGCCAAGGCCACGTCAAGGACATGATATGCTCATTTAAGCTCATCGCAAAGCCATTATACATTCAGGATTACGAATTAGCTTAGTTTGGGGCCTGGGTCATTAGTGAGATCTAAGATTAGAGTGAATCTTTCTGCTTTGTGTGTGTGTGTGTGTGTGTGTGTGCGCATGCCAGAGATGGGCACTCGAGTTAGTGACTCGGACTCGAGTCGCAATTTTATAGACTTCAGACTTGACTCAGACTCGACCTGAAATGACTCCAGACTTGACTCGACTCGAGGACATTTTAAATTTCAGACTTGACTCAGACTCGACCTGAAATGACTCCAGACTTGACTCGACTTGAGGAAAAGGACTCGTGAAAATTTTAAAAGCAACTCAAGTCCTTTATCCTTAAATACTTATATAACTGATATTCAAAAGGCGGACCGCATCCACACCCCAGCATCCATTCGGACCTTGAGCCGTAACACAGCACCATTTTAAGTGAACAGCGCATCAAAACAGCGGAGCGGATCACATAACAAGCGCTCAGGGTCGCTTATGGCAAATATCTTTCACCGCTATATCCTGTTGTATTTTTATCAAAAGCCAAACGCGCTTTATTCAAGCCCTTTCAGCTCCGTGGTTGTTAGATGGCTAGGATAGTACTTAAACTTTGAAATCGCTAGTTATCTTTCTTTTCTGCTCAAGATGAGAACGTTTTGATTATTGCAGCTACATTGTTTTTAGATAATCCTTTTAAGTAGGCTAAAATATTAAAATAGTATAGATTTCAGGAGGAAAACCCTGAACAGAAACAGTATTTTGCGTCAAAACAGCGAAGCGGATCACATAACAAGTGCTCGGGGTCGTTTGTGATAAATATCTTTCAGCGCTATATCCTCTAGTATTTTTATCAAAAACCAAACACGCTTTATTCGAGCCCTTTCAGCTCCATGTGCTTTCTCTCTCTCCGGATGCGTGCTGGCGCCAAGTTCAAGAGCTGCGGATGACGCGGTTATTTTAACAACAACAGAAACAACAAAACACAGCAGAAAACAACAATGGTGCAAATATAGTTATTTTTCATACTATTTATCTATCTATAACCTATGACTCTGTTCAAACCAGATGTGACAAGACGTTTGTGATCTACATTTAGCATTATTAACCTGTAGGCTAAGAACATTTCAAAAGAATCATGTAATTATAATTGGGAAAATTGTTGTTAGATGGCTATCTTTCTTTTCTGCTCAAGATGAGAACGTTTTGATTATTGTAGCTACATTGTTTTTAGATAATGCTTTTAAGTAGGCTAAAATATTAAAATAGTATAGATTTCAGGAGGAAAACCCTGAACAGAAACAGTATTTTTTCTGTCACATGGCCTCACATGTCTAAATGTAAAAATGTCAATACATGTAAACATTTATTTATTTTTTGTTCGGACCTCTGCTTGGAAGAAAATATAGAGGACACGCCTTGGAACCTTAATTGAATACCCCTGACTTATAATTCTTGCTGTATTATTGTTGCCACCGCCGCCATGTCGTGAAGGCGCTGTGTGCTTCGCTGTGAAAGCGAAACTACTTTGTTTGGCTTTCCAAAAGAGGATGATATCCGCTTT
>NW_015554093.1:1911078-1916033 GCF_001515605.1 Sinocyclocheilus anshuiensis
CACTTATAACGAAAGTAAAAGGGGCCTTTTTTTTTTAAAGCAGAAATGTGAAGCTTATTTTATAAAGCACTTAAATGTAATTATTTTGTTAAAAAATATATATTATATGAATTGTTATTTAAATCATTTTTTTACAGTCATTTTATGGCTTGCCATGGCAGGAAAGTTGTCAAATTGCACATAATTTCACATAGAAAAGCTTAGTAGATTAACTTTTCACACAAAAAAAATCACGTTTATGAAAACATGTTTATGTCTTGTGGCTATTCTATTGAAACAGTGAATATTTTAATGTTTAGAAATTGGCTCTGTTCACTTCCATTTCAATTCACCTCACTGTAATCTTGATTTTTTTTTCTTTTTAGAGAAAAGGAGGGACAAGTGAAAATTAATTTCTTTAGCAATCAAGATTATGCTGTCAACTGAGCTCGTACTGAACCTAGAATATTTCTTAAAGTATTGCTAAGATATATTATGGAAAATCAGTATTAGGCAGGTCAAGCTTATGGTTTCAAATGCAGACATTACTCTTGAACATAAAATCAGCTGTTTTGCTTTGCCACTAAACTCACCATGATATATTACCACTCCCACAAACCGGTCCTGCGTGTGACTGCATCCGACACACACTTATATTACACTGCTGACCTTTCAATTGCGGAAATCCACTCTAAAAATATCATACCGTTTCATATCTGTATGTAAAACAGCATCGAAGGGTCCCGCCGAGCCGCAGTCTAAACAAGGGCCTATCTCTGGAGGACTCATGGGCAAATCATTCCTGTTCACAGGCTGTGGGCCGACCTGCACAGCCTCTTCAGTGGACCAGAGAGGTGATTAATCACTAACCCCTTAATCATGCCCAAAGGTCCCGCTTTAATTAAAAACAAAGTTCTCTTTTTCATTATTCCACTCCAACTGAAAAATGATAAGACCCCCATCCCCAGAACATATTACTGCCGGGGCCCCCACCTCTGTCTCTCTCACATCCGGAGACTGAGAGACTACAAAAAGTGATGAAGAAACATACTAAAGCCACCATCTGAGCCAAAGAAGTAGCCAGAGATTCACCTGAGAAAGACCTGTGGGACAATAAATTGTAAAAATAGACAATATAATAAAGTCTATTACAGAAAACACCTGTTTATTTAGTTGTGTGTGATGATAAGTACTCATTTCTTTTGTGCAGGTTATAAGCATTTCTTATATAGGTTGTGCATTCAAAACAAGCTGAGAACTGTGTTTCAGAAATTACCTGTCACTAAGCTCCGCCCCTCTTGGCTAGTGTTGCTAACTCAAGACAAACATGATTTTCTAGTGCACTTTGCTGACAAAGATGTAAAATTGACTGAATAGTATTGTTACAAATAAGAATCATGGCCCGGTTGCATGAAAACCCTTAAGTGGTTTGACTTTAGGGTCTCCCTGAGGGGGATAAAATCCCTGAGGCAAGGGCTTTCTTTAAGAGAGTTGCAACAAATGTCTTAACTGTCAGACTTGCCTGAGTGTTTATAAATCTTAGATTTAGGTTTATGGCAGAACATGGCATTGGAGACCCGGTTGCTTTAGTTATAAAATCTCCCACAACAAACAGAACATAACAGACCATTGACCTTTAAATAGGTTTCATCTTTACTACAAAAACTGCTAAACCACAAAATCTGTTATGGAGATTATTAAAGAGAAATAGGCAAACAACATCCTGTGAGCTAACCAGCTTAACAGAATTGGAAACAAGAAAATGTAAACCAAACCACACCAAAGACAAAAGAGCCATTCTTTTATTAGATGGAAAAAGAAGAAAACATCCAAGCCTGCCACTATCCATCAGTCACGAGACGAAAGCCTTGCATGAGATAATTAGCCAAATTATCTCAAGTGCACAGTGGAAGTGATAAAATATATATATATATGAAAACGTAGTTGTTGATTTTTTTTATTATTATTATTTGTATAGCACTCCTCTCAATGCACATTGCTTCAAAGTATAACTTTTTATTTAGAATGCCTTATTTTGATCAGTAAAATTACCCTGTGCTTGAGTTCAGCAGATGACTTAAGGGAGCTTTTTTCCTTCATTTTTTAATTCCTTCATTTTTTTTTTCTTCGAAGTCGAAGCCCGATCTGAGGGTCGTGCTTCAGAGGAAGTCCTCGACCAAAAGGCCCTGACATGAGAGGTTCAGGACCTTTGAGGGCGGCCCCTACTGGGGACGAGCAGGGTGCACCGCATCATATGGTGTCCGTCTCTCCTCCGTGCCCTCGGGAGATCTTTCTGCCAACCCTGCCACCAATGGTGCTTCAGGGCGCAGCGGTCTCCAGCGAGCGCTTCCCTCAGTCTCTCCCGAAGGGGTTTGCTACCCCTTCGGGGGTCTCCAGAGCAGCTAGTTCGGCCGTCTCCTGCCGGTCCTCCGCTTCAGGGCACCGAATTAGCAGCTGCAAGTGCACCGGAGGCCAGTCTCGAGAGACTGGTTCCCTTAGTAGACTATTTAGCAGCGTGGAAGCTACTGCCAAATGTGTCTCGTTGGGTCCTGCATACTGTAGAAAAAGGCTATCGCATTCAGTTCGGCGCTCCTCCGCTGCCTTTCAACGGGGTCTTTCCCACACTCGTGGGCCCCGAACAGGCTCTGGTATTAGAACAAGAAGTGAACACTCTCTTGAGGAAGGAAGCCATCGAGGTGGTCCCTCCTCACGACAGAGAATCCGGGTTCTACAGCCGGTACTTCATTGTTCCGAAGAAGGATGGAGGGTCCCATTTCCGCACTTTCACGAAGTGTGTGGATGCTGCTCTGGCTCCCCTGCGACTCCAGGGCATCCGCATACTGAATTACATCGACGATTGGTTGATTTTGGCTCAATCATAGCAGTCGGCGGTTCGGCATCGAGATGTCGTTTTCGCTCACATGAAAGAGCTGGGGTTAAGACTAAATGCCAAGAAAAGTGTGCTTTCTCCATTACAGAGGACCACTTATTTGGGCGTGGTGTGGGATTCGACCACGATGCAGGCACAGTTGTCTCCTGCTCTAATCGAATCGATCCTCACTGCAGTCGCGAGAATCAGAGAAGGCTCACGGTCAAGCAATTTCAGAAACGGCTGGGTCTGATGGCAGCTTCGTCCAACGTGATACCTGTTGGCTTGCTGTACATGAGACCCCTACAGTGGTGGCTCAAGACCAAGGGGTTCTCCCCAAGGGGAAGTCTGCTTCGCATGATCAAGGTCACGCAACGATGCCTACGTGCCTTGGACATGTGGAGGAAGCCTTGGTTCTTGTCTCAGGGCCCGGTGCTGGGAGCTCCTTGTCGCCGCGTAACGCTAACGACGGACACGTCCCTCACCGGTTGAGGTGCGGTCATGAGTGGCCACCCTGCCCATGGTCTGTGGTACTCTCTGACTCATCCGGCTCCACTGGGGCTGGATGCCATGGTACAGACTTTGTCGAGGCTTCGTCTGTACACCTTTCCCCTGATTGCTCTGCTCCCGGGTGTTCTGGAGAGAGTGTGCCGGGACAGGGTCCATCTGCTGCTAGTAGCCCCATTCTGGCCGGGCCGAGTATGGTTCTCGGACCTGATTTCCCTTCTCGACGGCTCTCCATGGGAGATTCCCATCGGGAGGTCTCTCCTCTTACAGGCGGAGGGTACGATCTTTCACCCCCGCCTGGAGCTGTGGAAGCTGTGGGTGTGGCCTCTTAGAGGGAAAGGAGGGATCTCCTCTCTCAGGCGGAGGGTACGATTCTCCACCCCCGCCCGGAGCTGTGGAAGTTATGGGTGTGGCCTCTGAGGGGGCACAAATCCTAGCTTCCGGTCTCTCAGCCGAGGTTCTTGAGACCATCCTCCAATCCAGAGCTCCCTCTACAAGGAAACTGTATGCCTTGAAGTGGAAACTTTTCACTTCTTGGTGCGGAGATCGCCAGCTCGACCCAGTTAACTGCCCGGTTGGTACAGTGCTGGAGTTCCTGCAGGCCCGTTTCTCCGCAGGGTTATCCCACTCCACCCTGAAGGTCTACGTGGCGGCCATTGTGGCTTACCACGCCCCTCTCGGTGGCCAGTCAGTGGGCAGACACCCCCTAGTTACACATTTCCTCCGCGGTGCGCTGAGGCTGAGGCCCCTGGTACAATCTCATGTCCCCACATGGGACCTGGCTGTGGTGCTAGAAGCTCTCTGCAAGCCTCCTTTTGAGCCTATTGAAGAGATTTCTGATCACTTTCTCTCGATTAAAACTGTTTCTTCTGGCTATATCTTCTTTAAAGAGAGTTGGGGATCTGCAGGCCCTCTCTGTGGCCCCTTCCTACCTAAACTTTGCGCCTGGCTTGGCCAAGGCTTTTCTCTACCTTCGAGCGGGTTATGTTTGCTAAAGTCCCCTCTGTCATGCCACTCGACCCGAGGTATGGCGGCCTCCAAGGCCTTCTTGGCAGGTGTGTCCATGCAGGACATCTGCAACACAGCGGGATGGGTCGCCGCCCCTCACGTTTGTCAGGTTCTATGACCTAGATATGCGAACCACTCCTGGCTCTTCTGTTCTCTCGTCCTAGCTGTGCTCTTCCACACTAGGCAGGGATTTGCAAGTCTGGCAGCGTGGGCATACTCGTCCCATAGCGTTTTCCAAAGCAGCTCGAGTTCCTGAAGGGGAACGTCTCCAGGTTACGCATGTAACCATGGTTCCTCTAAGCATGGTCACACTGAAGGCGTTCCCATAGCGTTTTCCAACGCAGCATCTCGTTCCCTTCGGGAACAATGGTTACATACGTAACCTGGAGACGATTTCTTAATTTAAGGGCTTTGTTGCAACTGCAACTGATTACATTAGTGTAAGTGAATGATAAGTACCACTATTAACACTTTAGTTACTATTCACACTTAATTTACCTACTGATTCATATGTAATGACATTAAAGGGGTGGTTCATTGCGATTTCACTTTTTTAACGTTAGTGTGTAATGTTGCTGTTTGAGCATAAACA
>NW_015554093.1:1916155-1921084 GCF_001515605.1 Sinocyclocheilus anshuiensis
GTTTTCAAAAGCATGTTGTTGTAATAATTGTATGGTGTTATAATTACATATAATTGTTATAATTAAATACATCACCAATGTACACAAATAATGTGTTTTTTGAACCTTAAACCGCATAAACACATTTTATTACACCAAATACACAAAATAATGTTCTTTTTAGCAACATCATATGGCCCCTTTAATACTGTTCCTCACGTGCCCCTGCTCTGCACACACTTTGCATCTCTCTCTCTCTCTCTCATTCAGCTCAGCTCCAATAATGAACTGTTCCAATTATACACTTATTTTCACATAGCTATGAGAAGCGTTATACATGGTTATACCGCGCATGCAGTTGCCGTACTGTATTAAAGCTTTAATCAGGATAAAACCGTATATTAAAAGCTAACATAAGCAGTTGCATTTACAAATAACAGCATATCTAAAAGTATGAGACAACAACAAACAAAAAACATAGGCCTACCATTAAAAGCCGTGCTTGCACAGGTTCTGCACGATCCTCTTCAATAATATCCTCTGCTTCTCAATCGGGCTCAAACTGATAAGCGATATTAACAACGCCGTTGTTTACAATACAACCGGAGCACATGCCGCTGAGGTGAGGGGCGGGACGTTAGACGCACACTAGAGGCGGTTTAGCCAATCGCAACACACTGGCTAGCTAACCAATCAGAGCCCATCGCCTATTTCTGAGGGCGGGGCTTCATAAAAACAGGAAAAGATCAGCCCGTTTCTCAGAGAAGGGACACAGTGTGGTGTGGAATAAAGGTAAATTATGTGAAAAATAATGTTTTTTTTTTTTTAAATGAAGCACTAGAACATGTTAGACTGCACCCCATAAACACAATCAAGCCTAGAAAAAAAACAGTGAACCACCCCTTTAAGTTAGTAATATTAACATATTGAAATGATTACTAATCTGTGATTCGTTGTTTTTTTTAACAGTGTAGAATATTTTTCTCCTTTATATGTTGAAAATCTCAATTTCTAAAAGAAAAAAAAAGTATTACTATAATTATCACAATTAATAATAATAGTAATAATAATAATCATATAATTATGTTTTATGCTCAAGGCTGCAATTACTTTATCAAAAAAACAGTAAAGTCAGTAATATTGTGAAATATTATTAAAAAAGTTTTCTGGTTTAATATATTTTAAAATGTAATTTATTCCTGTAATGCAAAGCTGAATGTTCAGCAGTTATTACTTCAGTCTTCTGTCACATGTTCCTTCAGAAATAATTTTAATATGCTGATTTGCTGCTCAAGAAACATTTCTTTCATTATTAATTAAACATTATCAATGTTGAAATCATCTGTGTTCAAAGTATAAATGCTAAAAACTGTTGTGCTGAATAATATTTTTGTGGAAAGCATGAGACTTTTTTCCCAGGACTCTTTAATGAACAATAAATTTAAAAGAACAGCAATTATTTGAAACAAATATTTTGTAACATTGTAAAAGTCTTTACTGCATGTAAATTCATTATTATTATTATTTATTACAAAGTACCATTTTATAAAAGCAATAAGGAACTCATATTAAATATACTACATATTCAAAAATTCAAATGAGGCTGATCAGAGTGCTGAACTACAGGGTTTAATAACATAGCTGGCGCTGATAGCCTAGAGTAGAGTGTGTTAGCAACTGCTTTGGCTAATGGCTAATGCATCCCTTGGAAATGTCTGTCAAATCACTGAAAATGTTATGTTATAAAGCAGCTCGTCTTTCATCTTGAGTCACCTGGCGGGGAGGATACGGTGAGTTCAGATGTGTTATACAGTTCTCTAATTAAACGGAAGCCATGTGTAGGAATATATCTGAGCTCCCGAAATACAGCGTGACGAAATTCACTGGAATATTTGCCTGCGATGGTAAATGTGGTTATTTCAGCGTGGATAGGCACAGATGTGAAAACCCGACATGTGTGTCAATCACCTCAAACACATATTTTTTGTGCCGTTGTCTAAAGGGTAACGCGTGTAAGAGTGTTCAAATGTATAAAAGCTTTCACAGCACTTCAAAGCTTCCAGACCACTCTAGCTGTCTGTTCCTATGTAATAGACAGATAAAGGTAACCCGCGCTCAGGACATTACGATTCAATTCGTGCGAGCGACCAAGCGGTCCCCGTTTCCACAAAAAACAGCTGCAGCTTAAAAAGAAAAGACAAAAGTGAGTCCAAATGTTAATGGCGAGCCACATGTTTCTTACTGGCTCAAATCAAAATTGCTTGTGAATCTTGCTCATATCTTGAACGAATACATGCTGAACGCCACATCTAGGCCCCTGCGACTATGAAGAGAGAATGTGCATATCAAAAAGCTTTCAGCAACCATGTGCTCTCTCAGGGGATGAGGGTTGAGAATGTATTATGAAAATTGAGAGGAATAAGAAAAGGATTCTTACCTGATTCTGGATCACCTGTGGAAAGAAAAGTCAAAAGTACAAAGTCAGAGGCACCATTCCAGAACTTGGTTAAAAGATTACAGATGCATAAAACAGAAGCTCTGCTCATTCTTTTATCTAGTCACATTTTTGGTCCTTACAGAAAGTAAATCGCTAATATCTTGAGACTCGCAATGGATCCAATTGAGACTTTTTGAACTGACTTGCACACTGATTTGTAACAAGAATATGAATTAAAAAAGCTGGCAATGTTATGGGGAAAGCACAAAGGAAAATAAATGGGTTAAGTTAAAAATAAAGAAATTAAATCATAATGGAATATGAGGTCTTATTCATCACACCAAAAATGAAAAAAAAAAAAAAAACATACATTTAAAGTGTATTACATGAATAGTTTTGCCCAGTGACAGAATGCCTACAGAATAAGCTCTTGAACACTGAAATTTCACTAATTTACACATTTACTCACATTGAAATAATTCATTTTGCATAGTTTGCAAACTATGAATACAAAAGCACCATATTTCCACTGGCAGCCAAAGCAGCTGTAATTCTGAGGAAACCAACTGAATTTGTGCTAGTAGTGAGGGAGTGTGCAGGCGGCTCCAGGAAACCTCCCAGAGTAAAACATCGTATGTATCTGTTTTATGTCTTAATCAAACACTTAAAGTGTATAACCAATATTTTATAAATTCAGAGGAAAAGTAGGTCTGCCTTAAATAATGATGTCTCTAGTGCTCTACACACATAAATTATATCAACCAGAATGTCAAAATAATTTGGCCAAAAGGAGGCATACAAAATTACAAAACAAACATAAAACAGTGAAAGAGAATTTGATTTTTAAAGTCCGATTGCACATCTGTGTTTTCTCTCCAGCTGTGGTTTTGTATGTTGGGTTCAAATGTCAAAAGGTTGTCTTCAAAATCTATTCAAACTAAAATCCTAATATCATAATATTTTTTGTAATAGTTATTTGGGTAACAAATGAACACAGTATAACCACACTGACATGCATTCAAATGAGGATCAACTATATGAGGATGGTAGATATTGGCTGAAAGGTTGACAGGGTCAAAAACAAGAGTGTCAGGTCAGGACTGACTGACATTATTCAAGTTGACACATGTTTTGTGTTTTGCATTCAAATACAATTTTGGTTTGCCAAAACAATAGTTGGTAACACTAATTAAAGCCTATATTTATAATGCATTATAAAAGTATTTTTAATGCATTAATTATGCCTTGTAATGCACCTTATAATGCAAAATATCACTGTATGATCTCATAAATAATCGTAACCACAGTTATATTACATTATTGTCAATTCATTGTTACACCTTTAGAAAGTATAATGCATTTAAACAAACAAACCTTCAAATATTAATGCATTTTTACTTTGGTTACAATTATTTATAATAAAAAAAAGATTTAATGCATTACAACCTAAATTATGAATAGATTTATAATGCATTGTACATAAAGTGTTTAAGTAAAGTTTTAGCCAACTGTTTTTAATAGTTGTAGGGTATCAGACCGAATCAGACAATCTAAGATTTGGTCAAGAACATGCTTGAAACATGAGGAGCCGAATTCCACAGAGGCCCAAGACACAGGATGTTCGTAAATCAGATCCTGGCGCCACAAGCCAGTCTGAAGCAAGCCTAACCAACCAACTTTCACAGAACAGCTTTCAAAATTAACACAGAGAACACACTGATCATAACATCTCAGGAAGGAGATTGTCAATTTTGGGGCAAGTAAGCAAGATTAATGGTCAAAGAAATGCACAGCATGACCATCATGTAAACCAGTGATAGTAATCACGAGCTCTTTGGATTGACTTCCCCCACCTCGACGACAAAGAACAGACTGAGATTCCTTACAGACCTTTTAACCTCTGGTCTTCACAGAATATGTCCTCATCCACAGAATGGCATAGAAACTGCCTTTCCATGCACCTAAATGACACTAAAAGGACTTGTGAGCAACTAATAATTTCTATGCATAACTCCATATTATGTATGTAACCCACATGTGTGACTATCAGGTCTCAATCATTTATTGTGTATGTATTTTGAATAACTATTGAATAGCTTAAGGGTTCATATTCATGTTTAGTATGTGTGTGTTTGAAAATTCATGCTTGAAACGTTTCTTCCAATCAATTCTTTGTCAAATGTATCATATTCTTGTTATAGAAATCATGTCCAAAATTATACTCTGCAAGAGCGGGAAAACTCGGACCATGTGACTGATGAGATAACATTTGATTTATGAATTGGGAGGAGAAATATAAAACACCCCGAGCAAAGACGACATCTAATTGGTCAAAACACCATTTGGGAGGTGTCCAAAAGCCCAGTTTAAATACTCAGGACACCATCAAATCACTCTCTTCAGTTCTTCAGCTCTTCAGCTCTTCAACTCTCTTCTCTTCTCTCTTCTTCAACCCCCTTCTTTGCTCGCTCTTTGTTTCACTCTCTTCTTTTTAGTCATAGCTTTGAGCTATG
>NW_015554093.1:1922313-1925317 GCF_001515605.1 Sinocyclocheilus anshuiensis
AAACCCCTTTCGGCAACCAGACAAGGAAAGGAACCCCTTACACAGGCAACACAAGTACCTCCAGATTATAGCTGAACTGGTGCATTTAATAAAAAGTTAAACTCATTGAGGAACTCAATGCGAGGGTTAATTAAGTGATTGATGGTTGTTCAGATCTATGCAATTGCACATATTGCTGTAAACTTGGGATTTCACATTTTCATCCTCTTAAACTAATTATTTCCTCACTTTCTCTCTTTCTGCAACTTGTGTGAATGCGTGTGTTTATGTGTTAGATTAGTTTATATGTCTTAGATTTATCCAATAAAGCCTTATTTATATTGAAAAGAGAAGTATCTTGTGTTTTGTGCTTACAAGTTAATGTCTTAAACTGCCGATCTTGTTACTGTGCTAATAAATAGTGTTTTCACTATACTTTGGATATTAATATCCATTGCAGAATTGATGTTATACGGCTCGTTCAAGGAATCGCTGGCCGTCTCAGTGATCAGCCGTAAAACAGTGATTCTGTCCAAATTCCCTTTAAAATCTTAAATGATTCCCATTGAGCTAAATTTACCTGTTTCCCTTACAGAGCCAATATTACTTTTTCCAATTCTTTCTGCTTCATGAATATTTCTGTGATTCAACAGTTTCTGTTCCTTTCAACTTTTTCTCAAAATCCATTAAACAGCTAAAATACATTTTATACAGTACAAAGATATGATGTGGAAGGAAACTTCAGGTTGTATTTTATCTTTTGAAAAAAAAGATAATCTTTTTAAATCATTATTAATAAACAGCAAGTTCCCATTGTGACAACTAAAGTCATACTATATGACAAAATGCCCAGCTATGTGAGTTACATGAACTAGAAAGAAAATTTGTGACAGCTAGCCCCCATTTCTTATACATCATTCATTTCATACTAATTCCAGCAGAACATGTTTGGCAGACACACAATCTCTCCATCAATGTACAGGATCCATGATTTCATGACAATTCATCTGTTGATAATAAACTGAATTAGCATTTGCCAAAAACAAAACAAAACAAAACATCTGTTTGTGTTTCTACCAGTGATTGCAACTGTTCTCTCAGCAGGTCAGATGCCCTGTGGTTTATTACTCACTCACTGAGATTATATACCTCTACAGTAAATGATCACATTCTTAAGACCTGGAAAAAAATAATCTTTAGCACTGCTCATTTCATGTTCCTGTTGCTATACTAAAGGGGAACTCACAGGAGAGACATAGACAGTACAACATACTGAATAAAGGCTGCAAAACACCAAGATCAATGCAAATATACATTAAATAACCTTTGAATAATGTGTTAAAGCTGTGTCAGTAAAGGCTATGAGTTGTTGTTAGCGTATGTAATTACAAACATGCTTTTAGCAAATGTCACATTTTCCCTACTCCATATGAGCGTCTGCCTCAGCTGGAGTCATGGGAAATGATGAATGTACTCACTCTCCAAGTCCAGCTGGCAACAACAGGCAAAGTGCTGCCAAGATTAGCCATCGTAAAGAGAGCAGTCTTGTTGTTAAACAAGTACATTTGCCACGTGAAGCAGACATTTATCACTAAATGATTCGTTGGTAGTCAGTGTCCTCACAAATATTATGGTTAGGAAAGTGTGATCATATATAAGCAACACAAAATATACATTAAATAATATACAGTCACATGCTGCCAGACATACTCACCCAGATGGCTTTAGAATAATAATAATAATAACAATAATAATTATAGTAATTGCCCCCTTCTGAATTCTTGAAGTTTGTGGACATTTGTTAATACTGTATGAAATGATTTTGTTGTGGATTGCAGCAGTAAATATAGAGAGATTCTGGTGGTAAAATGGACAGAAATTGTGCCCCTTTTATTTCTTTGGTGTTCAAGGTTTCAATTATGTGATCTTCAGGTGTGAAGAAAGTATTTTTCAAATGTTACTAGATGAAACAGTTCTGTTAGGAAGAGTGGGTCGCAAAAATCCTCTGCAGCAGTGTGAACGGTTAACAATAACTACAGGAACTGTAGCCGTTATTGCTGCTAATGGGAGTGTAACTAGTCATTGACTCTAAAGGGGCTCTTTTTCCCAGAGGGACACTGGATGTTACATAACTTTATTAAATACATGAAATATGTATCTGATTATGAACTATGAAAATAAACAGTAAATAAACAGAAAATAAGTAAAGGGACAAACATGTAAGGCCTTTTCACACATGAAATAGTTAACCCTGGGTCATTCTACACCTTGGTAAATGGAATCCTGGGTTATCCTGCTTCACATTTCACACTGCTTATAATTTAGCTGGGGTTAACAATATGGGTGGGCGATATGAGCTAAAATTCATATCACGATATTTTACACTGTCCAGGCGATATCGCTATTATATTGCGATATGAGAAAAAAAAATTCCAGGCAAAATATTTTAACCTTACATAACTAGAAAAAGTGAGGGATTGGATTTTATTTTTTATTATTATTGTGCCATTGTTTTTCTCAAAAAGTGCAAATGTGCAACATGAGATAGGCCTGTATGAATTAAATTAAATTAAATATTGTGTGTTTGGGTAGGTTTCCAGTGGTTTCCAAACTTTTTCTGCCGGGCCCCCCTTTTATAGAGAAAAATATTTTCAAGGCCCCCCCCAACCCCTCTTTCTTTTTTTTTTTGGAAAGTCTCTTATGCTCACCAAGGCTACATTTATTTATTAAAAATACGGTGTAATATTGTAAAATATTGTCAATTTAAATGATCTATTTGAATGTTTTAACATGTAGGCTACTGTATTCCTGTGATCAAAGCTGAATTTTCAGCATCATTACTCCAGTCTTCAGTGTCACATGATCCTTCAGAAATCATTCTAATATGCTTATTTGCTGCTCAGTAACCATTTCTGATTATTATCAATGTTGTAAACATTTGTGCAGCTTAATTTCCTCTTCAGGAACTCGAGCTGCGTCGGAAAACGCTAGGGGAACGCCCTTCAGCGTGACCGGCTCTGAACCT
>NW_015554093.1:1925525-1926608 GCF_001515605.1 Sinocyclocheilus anshuiensis
AAAAAAAGGAGCTGACGGCCCGTTTTGGTGTTACTGCCGTGCTTTGCTCTCAGAGGGCTCTCTTTGAGGAGAGAGCCTTCACTAGCGTTTCTCGCGGTGCCGGCCCCGCTTTCGCCGAGGCGGAGCGGCGGCTGTGCTCGTGGGGTTCGCATATGGATCCGGTGGAGGGAATGTAGACGTATGAATGTAGAATGTATCTACTTCCTTAACCACCAGATCCAGCGCCCGCTCTCGGGGTTCGGAAGCCCGCGCTGCGGTACTTCCCCCCGGGTAGAGGGCGCGACGCTCCGTCTGTCTTTCTCCGAGGAGATTGATACGTAGGGCGCGAAGAGCTCGCCAGTTGCACAAACATGAGTTACACAAACTTGAGTTACACAAGCATATTATGCCTGATATTATAATAAGCAGCATCAATGGGGAGCGAAGCTCGCGCAGTCGGCTCTCGGGGGGCGGATTGTGCTTTTCCAAAAATAAACGCTCCGCTCTCGCCGGGCACGCTCCGAGGAGTGTGTCCGTGCCTGTGATCTTGCGATTGCGGTGCCTATGCAGGACATCTGCAACGCTGCAGGTTGGTCCACGCCCTTTACCTTTGTTAGGTTCTACGGTCTAGACATGCGAACCACTCCTGGCTCTTCTGTTCTCTCGCCCTAGCTGTGCAGTCTTCCACGACGCAGCGTCTCGCTCCTTCGAGGAACTATGGTTACATACGTAACCTGAGACGATTTTTGAGGAAACTATTTTTTCACGATTCTCTTATGAATATTTGAAAAGGTCCTTTGCAGAGATGTACCACGAGAGCGATTAGACAGCATTTAGTTTTATTTTTGTTTTGATGTCAAATAAGTCTTGCTGTTTTGCTTTTTTGTTAAAGCAGTGTTTCTGTTGTAAAGTTATACAGCTACAGTTGTGTTGCTGGGTTTTAAAGCAGGCTTGATTTAGTTTCTTCCTTATCACTGTATTTACAGGATTTCACTGTCCAGTCCACTCTGTTCAAATGTGGTTGAATGGCTATACATAGATGTGTGCACACACTGTCAGAGCTGTGTGAGATCACTACCATCCTGCTTTTGTGGGGGTGGGTAG
>NW_015554093.1:1926735-1926912 GCF_001515605.1 Sinocyclocheilus anshuiensis
GACACAAAAAAGGAAATTTACTTTTGGTACTTAAGTACTTTTAAAAGCAAGTACTTCTGTACTTTTACTTAAGTAAAAATCTGTCTTTTGTCTTTTCACTTGTAATGGAGTAATACTTGACCAGCAGTATCTGTACTTTCACTCAAGTAATGGAGTTGGGAGTTGAGTCCGCCTCTG
>NW_015554093.1:1928960-1966114 GCF_001515605.1 Sinocyclocheilus anshuiensis
GAGCCATATAAATGCAAGGCAGTAAGCTCATTGGCTACATATGCAGCATGAACCAATCAGCTTGTGCCAAGTCGTTTTACTCTCTGAATATCATCAGTTACGTTAACACCCCGTCAGAATGCGCCATCTAGAGTTTCATGACTGAACTATATATTTAGTTGATCAAAAAATGCAGTTAAAATAAGTAATATTGCCAAATATTATTCTAACTAATTTAAGACAACTGTTTTCTATTGTAATATTTTTTTTTTAATATAATTTCTTCTTGTGATGCAAAGCTGAATTTTCAGCATAATTTCTTCAGGCTTCAGTGTCACATGATCCTTCAGAAATCATTCTATAATATGCTTTGCTGCTCAGTAACCAGTTCTGATTATTATCAATGTTGTAAACATTTGTGCTGCTTAATATTTTTGAGGAAACCATTTTTTCACGATTCTCTTATGAATATTTGAAATGGTCCTTTGTGTCAGAGCGTTAGTCAGAAATAGAACGGGGCATCAGTTTACGGTCATGGATTTGTCGTGTCGTGTCGCGTCGCGTCGCGCCGCATCCACAGCAGAGAACATCACTGGGTTCTATTTGCTTTTGTCACATCGCACCACTCATGTCTGGTGTAGACACGTTGTTTTGGTATTTGTGAATCTTAAGTATATTCATAATCTGCATTTCGTTTACCTGGCACTGGCAGTATTTTCACAAACTTGTAACTTTCATGCTTAGAGCAGAACCACATCGTTCATTTATATTATTGCACACAGAGGACTAAAACGTTCAGCCTCGACTCTTAATCGTCATTTGTGTTAAAATGTGCAAAGCGTACCAAATTGAACAAAACAATATAAATGCAAAATTTGAATTAATGAATATATACCGGTATCCACGGTATAGCAAAATCCGTATCATGGAACAACATAATACCGGTAGTCACTTTCATACCACCCACCCCTAGTTAACAATTAATCCAGGGTATTCATAAACTGACGTTTCACACTGAACATTTCTAAACACTCTTATTTGCATATTTGCAGGTGTCAGTGTCACTCATTGGACGAATGTAGTCTGTGACCTGTTCACATGACGGCTCTAGGACTGCGCATCCACATGATTTATATTGCAGACTGTACTATCAATTCTTTCCTGAATGGACTTTTTGGTGGACTATAAAGGTAATAATGAAACATTCTCTTTTTCTGCCCAATTCACACGTTTTCGGTCACCATTTTACATTTTCCCCTGAAACTGTAAAACTCATTTTTATACAGCACACAGTGTTTCCATGACTGTCCAAAGCATGTGAATATGAGCTATGCAAATGGGAGTCTGTTGCTAAGCATCTAATTGTACCATTCTAACAGAGTATTCTAACAAAGCAGTACTAACCCCGCTACTAAATTACTAGTGTGAAACATACTTTTACCCAGGGTTAAAAGCGAGGTTTAGAATGATGATAAGCAGGGGTTAAGCACTGGGTAAAAAGCCATATACTGCAATGTGCCCATACATATACAATTTCTATTTCTAGGTTACATTTCAGTTACATTTCTGACACACAAGTCCGTTTTTCTTGCTTCCACTAAAGCACAAGATGTTCTTTAGATCATTCTCCAATCATGCTGTAGAACATGATCATCAGGTTTTACATAAACTCCTGGAGTTCATGCAGTTTGAGTGCTGCTGTCTTTAGAGCAAAAGGGGACATACTAAATCAATTAAGATTCATGTTAATATTAATATTTGACTTCAGCTTTTCACTCCAATTTTAATGCTGCTAATAAAATTTGTAATTATATAAAACTGAATTATTTTCACTAGTGGTCTTGAATGTATGTTCAGTACAGTTAAGATATACATCTCTTCTGCTATGGTAGAAGCTAGACCTACTTTTATTTTTTCAGAAGAATGGAAGCTATTTGAAAACTTTTAACATAATTTTTTGTCAATGTCGACAACAGAAAGCAAATAAAAAAAGCAAAAGAAGAACTAAAGCCTAACCACTAGCTGACAAATGTGTTTATTTTCAAATAAAAGCTCTCCACACTGCTGCCTGTCATGAGGGTGGGCGCAAGGCTCTCGCTGAAGGTGACATTTTGCTGTGCCGAATTAGAAATGTTTTGATTGAAGAGATGGGAACTCAACATAAAGTATCTGGAGTTTATTCAAGGCACTATTACAGTGCAATGAATTCAGGCAAAGTAAACATCATTGGGACGTTGTTGCAACCAAGACACATTACTGTTTACCAAAACATTTTCTTTCCAATTAGCAGCTTGCGCTCATTACTCTAGCTTTGGATGAATAGGCACATTGAATAAGGTTACGGTGGTATCGTGTAGGGAAGTTTCACAAGTGATGAAAGAAAGACTGTGAAAAAAAACACTTTCCATCTGTTCGTGTTTCTGTTGTATAGACCTTTGATAGTGCTAGAGCCCCCCATCCCTCCCCCCAAGACAAATTACTTGTTATTTGAGGACATCAATCTTTTCATTTATCAAAACGTATTAGTACATAATACATTCCAGGAAAAATAATGTTGTGTGATAATGTACCACATAACAAACATTATTCAGGGGAAAAACAAGAAATTGTTCTCTCAGTCTGACATGGTCTCAAATTGATATTGTGAAAAAGACTATTTTAGAGAATGCTGTAAGTAATGTACAGTCAATAATGATAATAATTTTAATAAGAAATAAAATAGAAAAAATTTAATGAAATAAAAGATTTAATATTAGAATACAAATATTAAATAAAAAATATTAGAATATCAGCAGGGCTGAATCACAGTCGTACTGATATATGTAACAGCACAATTGTGATGTTGCTTAATTATTAACGTTTTTTTTTTTCTGTAAACATCTAGAGTAGTTCCAAATGTTACCAAATGTTCCAAAACATACTGTATCAGGACTGAAACCCACATTTCCTCCAGTTTTGTAGACCCCAGCAAATGTGACCAAAAAAAAAAAAAGTCCCTTTTATCTTCAACTGATCAATCTCTTAGCGTCTGATCTGCGAGCACAGCCAGAGGCCGAGCTGAGAAAAATGAGCCCGTATCCCTTCAGCAGCAGTCTAGGCTTCATTAGTTTCTCTGTATAGAGCTGCAGCTCAAAAGACAAAGGCTGGAAGCAAAGACGTGTGCTGGGTCATCTGCTACTTTCGTTCTTAACTTCTGATTTATGAGCTTATCATTTTTTTCTTTGATTAAATGGTTAAAGGTGCAACATAAATAAAGTCAGCTGAAGACTACTGTCCCGCATCCTTGCTGGTAATTAAGGTCACTCATTAGTACCTAATAATTAACAAGCTGGGTTGAATCCCCCCCCCCCACCCCACCCCCACTGTAATTAAAAGTCTCTGATACACTTCAGAGCCCACAGGGGCAGAGTCTTCTTTCTCTGCTGTCTCTTGTCTTGACCTCAACTGACTCTGGGGCCAAGAAAACTACATAATCCTTTGAAAAGCTGTACAGGTCATCTGAATAATATAAAGGACCTGACTGCCTTGAGGTCAAATTTCTCCAGGTGGGCAGACAGCGTGCTGTTTTGAGAGAAGCTTATACTGCCATCCAACTGTTCTGTTCCAAAACACATTAACCTGCGTATGTAGGCAGCATTTTAAGGCATCATTGGCACAGTGTTCCAAAAGGTAGGCTGCATAATGATTCTGATTGTTTCCTTTGTCAAATACTAAGGGAGAATAGCATGTATCCTTCTCAATGAATGCTGGGATTTTAAATTCTTATGGGATTTCTTCAATTTAAATATATAAATTAAACATTTCAATTAAAATATGTGTTCACCAAGTATATTTTTGCTTATTGGAGTAGCTTGTCAGTAGCTTAGCAACAAGCTAACACCAAACTCTATCGGAATCAATTGTGAGTCATGTCTCCAGAGTGCCATTTGTGTGGCATGTTGAGTTGCTGAATGTGCGGAGAGTTCACTTATGAGGATCCATTATGGTTAGGATGCTGCCTTGGAAGGCAGCTGTTTATGTAGGCATTAGGCAGCGAGGTAGTGAGGCAGCTCACTAGGTTTTGTAACAGAGCCAATTTAATCCTGAAAAATCAGGAGAATAAACTAACACGATGCATCTGTATGCAGTCTCCAGATTACAAACTCAATCATAACTGACTTGACTGGAAAACTAGTGAAAAAAATGCCTCATTAATATTATAAATGAATGTAGTTTAAGCTTTGAAATTATACCACACCAACAGAGAAACGATGCTGTGAAATACCACATAGATCTGCAAAAACATCTTTTTCTTTCTTTTCTTTTCGTTTTTGTTTTTGAAAGTAGTAGGCTAACTAGATTTTAAGTATATAATTTCTTCATATATGTGTGTGTGTGTGTGTGTATATCACAAGGGACAATGTAATATTTTGATGAAGACATACATCCTCATATGAGCTTCATGAACCAATCATTAGCAAATCCTGCAATTAGTGAACCCTGCTTATCTCACACAGGCCTGTAATCACTTGAAGTAATTAAGATTGACAGGTCAGTAAGGGAATGAAGGAATCAACCTGCCTTCTGTTATTGCTACAGACAGTGAGTGTGCTCTGTCTAAATTTGTTAGATAAGTATATCTGACTGAAGTGTTTTTGCACTGTAGACTACTCTTATAAAAAATAATTGCAGTTTTAAAGCTTAGCCTGACTACACTGCAATTCAGCGAACATGCAGATAACAGAATGTGAAGTGTATAATAGATAGTGTAATGACAGTTATCAGCCACCACAATGAGTCGCTTCAGCTGAAAGAAGAGGCAAGAAACATTTCAAACGGGTACATTATTTGCATTTTAAGTACACACCCGTAATAAAGAAAGAAAACATTTAGCACATATTTAAAATAAAACTCACATTCAATCGGCAGCTTTCAAACAAAACTACTCATCTTTTTTTAATAAAGCCAAACAGCTAGAATGACAGCAGAGCTCTGGCTCTGTGCATTCTGGGTACGGTTTGTGACCGCACAACACCAGGACCAAAACAAACATGTGAGGGAGAGCGTAAGAGCTTTACCTGCTGCAGGAGTGGCCATCAGAGGAGCTGCTCCTGGGGCTGGGCCAGTGGACAGGACAGGGGTGTGGAGACGCATATGGAGAACACACAGATAGCAGAGAATGAAAGGGCACAGAAACCAACAGGACAAAGAAATGGAAGGAAAATAAGGTAGATTAAATGATTTGTGGAAGCAAGGGTTTCGTACAAAAAAAAAAAAAAAAAAAAAAAAAAAGGGGGGGATACAAAAAAAATAAGGAAAAGGAAACGAGAGAGGACCCCATACCTTGGCTCTTTAACGTCAGGTGCGCCAGACCTTGAAGGAAAAAAACAGGAAAAAGAAAAAAAAGAAATAAGAGGGTCATAAAAAAGGCACGGGCGGAAACGAAAAGCATTGTCACAATGTTTGACTGCAGTTTGTGACAGACATCCTGAGGCAAACACGGATGCCAAATTTAAAGGAAACCAAAGGGGAGGGAAAAAAAGGAGGAAGGTAAAATAAACACACTTCTTCAAGGGAGGGCAATAAGAGGTGTTGAGGAGGAAATAAAGGGAGGGAGGGAGGGAGGGAGAGAGGGAAGGGAAAGGGTGAGGAAAAAAGCATTTCAATTGGCACAAGTGCCAAAAAGGCACTTGCTCACAAAAAAAAATGCTTTTTCTCCTAATGGAGCACATATTTAGTGTTTGGCAGATAGCATTCCTTAGATCATACGCTTCTATGCTATAGCAGTTACACCCATAAATGTTGCATTCGAAAGCCACAGACTCATAAAATAGCAAAGAGAGATCAGAAAGCAGTGGGGAAATGTCTCATAAAAAGCAGCGGGGACCAAGATAAATTCTCCCAAGCACACAGAGGCAACCCTTCCCAGACAGTCTATCGTCTTACTAACAGACAAAAGCCTGCGAGTTGATTTCAGCGCTGTAATAATACATGCAGCTTGACAGCTCAATACCAATCAATTACACACACCGATGCGGGAGCCATTATCCGGCAGTTTGCATTCTGTAATCACGATGCAGTGGTTGCTGTTTACTCCGACTAATGCGAAGAAGTGTCGTAGAGAAACGCAGAAGACAATCAGGAGGAATTGCTATGCAAATCCAGATAAGAGCCGACCAAAAAAGAAGGGTCAGACATACAAATAACTGGTGAGGAGATGTTTGATCGGGTTCTATTTTATATCAAATGCTGTAAACAAACTGGAAAACAAAAGTACACAAACAAGATCAGACAAAATAATGCATCAACTGGGAACTTCGTAAAAAACCACATTAACTCCATTTACGCCTTTCCGCACTTATTCCATGTTGCAGGAATATGATTACCTTCAGGAATGCCGCACATTAGCTGTGAACGCTCTCTGGTGAACTGAACCGCATTCAAGGCGATATTTAATTGAAAAGGGAGAATGTTTCCTTCAAATTCCGAATGTACCTCCAAGGAACCACATGGCAAAAACAATCCCAGATTTACAGAGACTGGGCCTGCTTGGAGCTCTCGTTGCCTATGCGTTTCATTTCCATGAAACAAAGGAATATTATGATTATGGAGAGCAGTTATAGTGCCATTGTTCTCTCTGATGTTCCTGTGTGATTCCTTGACAATTACCATGGTACCATCGCTTGCCCTGCTACTTCTATGCTCCACTCTATTAGCGAGATAACGCAGCTGTAGAATAGATCATTGTAACTGGGAGTTACTAGTCATTGTGCAGCCAATTCCATAAAAAATCTCACAAATGAAGGGAGCGAAGCGATAAAAGACAGTTTGGTTTATGAGAGCAGAACAAGAGCTGCAACTCATGAAGAATAACAATAAGCGAAATCGCAAGGGATACGGTAAACAATGATACAGAGACAATATCTAAGGAAAGCACAATGACGGTGATCTGAACAATGTGCAAGCCTTACGCAAGCATTTTAGAACAAGTAACAGCCTTGGGATATTGTTTTTTCTCATTTAAATATCTAAATATATAATATGACTATTCAAAGTCATTATATTATATTATATTACAGGGCTTCTCAATTCCAGTCCTCGAGTACCACCGCTCCGCACATTTTGTATGTTTCTCTTATCACTTTAGACGTTTGTTCTATTCGACCGTAAGTGCCCTGCTAAGTGGACATCACAGGATATTCCGCCATGATTCCAGTTCAGAGGGAGTGTATACTGTATGTTCCATTGAAAGGGCATTAAAGTGTGTGAGACGTGAATTTAAATTTTATTTATTTACAGAGGTATATTATGTCACACTTCACACTTCTCTAGTAGTACTTCATCTGTGTGTGAAGACGCTGCAGGCGGTGGCGTAGCGCAAATCTATGAATGAATGTTCCGAAGTGAAGTAAATTTCAACAGATTTCCCGTGCTCAGGGAGTAGGGAGCAATGAACACTGTGTAGCGACTTACATTACATTACATTACGTTATATTATATTATATTATATTATATTATTATAGTCTTTGCTCATTTAAATATTTAAATATATAACATGACTATTTAAAAGTCATATTTATACACTCTAAAAAATGCTGGGTTGTTTCAACCCAATGTTGGGTCAAATATGGACTAACCCAGCTGTTGGGTTAAAAAGTTAATTTAAAAATGTAACCAAAATTTAACCCAACTGTTGGATTAGTCCATATTTGACCCAACATTGGGTTGAAACAACCCAGCATTTTTTAGAGTGTAGTACAGTATAATATATTTTAATTTTACCTATGCAATACTGCAAGCTATAGCTGCTCAAAAAAGATGTTTTGTGTAAAGCTGAATTAAAAAAAATGAACATTGCACACTAACATTCCTAATGTGATGGCAAAGTTCTTCGTTTAAAGAAGAATTTCAGGAAATGGCTAGCATGAAATACTTTTTTGCTGACGTGCTGCAGTGTGACCTGCTGTACTCTATCTAAACCCAGAATGAAACAGAATTTTGCGAATTCTTTTATAAAAGTCATTTGTCACACCGCAGAACCATTTAGCTGAAGAAAATGAATAAAGGTGATAAAAATGGTGAAAAACCTGAAACTAAAATGTATTGTCCCTTAAACACTAATGTAAATTGTAACCGAAAATCTTTTATTTTAAAAAATGCCTTTAATTTGTACCCTCTGAATAATTGTGCTACCTTCAAGTAAATAATGGGCCATTTAGATTCAAATGCAGAGTTCATTAAAATGCCCCTATTATGCATTTTCGAATATTACCTTTTATGCTGTGTGTAATGTAGCTGTCTGTGAATGTAAACGATCTGCAAAGTTGTGAATACAACAGTGCATGATAAAGTTATTGTCTCAAAAAAATAAATACATTAATTATATATGTATATATATATATATATATATATATATATATATATATATGTATATAGACTCTGAACAGCCTTATCCAGTCTCACTTCCTATGTTCCACATTGTCCGCCGCAAACAACTTGCCCCGTCCTCAAACAACTTGCCCCGTCCTCAAACACTATAGCATGTGCTGTACTTGGTAGACCAATCACAAAGGACTAGGCCATCTAACAAATCAGTGCAGTGTAGGCTCATGGAAAGGAGAACTGATTCTTCGAACAGCTTCAAACGAATCATTTACGATTCATTGAGAACTGAGGTGAAATTAAATGTATAATATGAGAAAACAAAAGTGTTTTTTGATCTTGCATGCATGCAAACCTGTTGTAGGAGACTCCCAAAACTATATTAGGAACCTTAAAAATTGTATAATAGGGGCACTTTAAAGCAACTGAATTCATTTGAACCCTATTTAATCCAAACATTTTCTTAAAAAAATAAGACAAAATCAACTTAATAAAGGTTTATAAACCTATATCCATCTATCTATCTATATATATCTAGCATCTATATATCTATCTATATATATATAAATAAGCATCTTTCAATCCATCTTTTCTATCTATCTATTCTTCCATTCATCCATCAAAAACTGCAAACATGTTGTTCTTCATGTGTCTGAATACAGTAGTTATCTGGTCTGGTGACACCTTATGTTACGATGCCCATATACTAAGAGGTGTCGCCTTTGAAGATGATACATCATTTATGTGCCTCACCTCTCACACTTTTAGACACATAAAGAGAACCTCTTATTTATAAATGACCCCATATCCAGACTTTCTTCTGCATGTGTTTTAGCAGTTTTTTTCCGCCACCTGAAATGGTGTTTTTTGCCTCATTCATTCTAATTTCAGACACAAAAGCTTATAAAAGTGTCTGTCCCATGATTCCCTCCGCTACTAGTCATATCTCAACTGTCACATCTGTTTCGTATAACAGTTTATGCCACAGTGATTTCTCAAATTTGAAAAATGAAGATGAAATTACCTACAAACTGGCACATAATGGAGTACAGCGAAAAAGCCAACTGCATCAACAGATAGTAAGGGAGCACACAACCACCCGGGAATTAAAAAGCAACACAAACCTTGCTAACAAATATTTAAACAACGATTGGCACAGCAAAAAAAAGGTTGCGGAGCTGCTCTACTGTGAAATGGAGGCATTTACACTGTGTTTACATTCATATTTCTTGCTCAACAGCCTTAACTAAAAGGAACAAGCACACAGTCAGAAATAATTATTAAATATTAATTGATTCCAGTCTCTTAGTTCTATTACGTTTTAAAGCTTTGCACCGTTGCATTAAGGAATTTTTCATTAAGCCGTTTCACTTGTGACCAACGAGCAGTCATTCTCCCACAACCGTCAATTTCTCTCACGCTCTCCAATTTGTAAAGGGGGGCGATTTATTCAGCTAATTTAACCAAGAGATACAAAGATGGACAGTAATGGCTCATAGAGAAGTCTCTCTTCCCTCCCAGTGATGCATATTTTAATATGAAACAGGTAGAGTGGCTGCGTACCCACTGAGCTGAACAGCGGACAGAGCAGCGGTAGCCTTGAGGTGTTGGTATTTTAAAAAGGAGCGTTTGCTTCATGTAAACATTTATTTTCTGAGAATGCAAATGCAAGGCGTCATTGCCACAGTGCTGTCTGATGAGGAGAGGCCTGCTGCGGACGTCTGCATTGAAATGCGGTGGCCCATCTGCGTTGGCATAGTAACAGGCTCCCGTGTCTCCCTTAGTATGACGTTGCTGGCGCAACTAACCCACTCCCTTCCATTTCTTTCTGTCTGCCTGCTTCTCGCTCACATTTCTTTTCTTGTTCCTGCTCTGTTATCATGGCCGTTAATCTGGATGAAAGTGGTTTTCAAGAGATCAATTTGTTTAAATGGGTCAATAACATGGCCATAAAAGTGTTTACCTCACAAATAGTTTTCTGGAAGAGGGGAGATATTTTTTTTTAAATGGCAAGCGAGTATCGAACTGCATGCTAGAATAATAAGAAGTGAGCAAATAAAAATAAAAAATAAAAATAATTCATGGCAGGCAAATCAAAAGAGCTTGTTTAGGTTAACGTGTTTCCATTACAAGGATTGATTCGGCCCATAAAATGCAGATTGCAAAATGTATAGGGTGATTTAATATGCATGTCTTGGTGAATATAGTACATTTCAAGACAATCAACTAGAAATATCATTTGTAATATTGCTTTTGCAGTTTCATAAAAAGTAATTACGGGATTTACTCCACATAATTCCATCCTCACATTTTGGTCTATCCCTACGTTGCTGTGGAAACAAGGCAAAATTATGCTTGCTAGCTTACTGAATTCTATGGAAGTCAGTTTCTGCTACATCAAAAAATAAATAAAATCAGCACACGTTATTTAGAAAAAAATGTAGAGAGCTCTCATTATTTTGAAATAACATCAATTTAAGACAATATGATTATTTCAAGATATTTTAAAAGATACCCTAAACAGAAACTCAATCTGACATTGCATTTAAAAAATGAAATTATTTGAAGATAACATTTCATTATTTTGAGATGGTTTAGTAGATATTACATTTATGATGTACTAGACCAAGCTACCAACTCAAAATAATTTAAATCAAGATTGAGCTCTCATTTCAAAAAAGCATTAAAAAACAACATTTATTTTGAAACGAGATAATAATGAGAAACGATGCAAACTCGAAATAATTACATAGGATCTCATAATTTTGAAATATCTCATTACTTCAAGATTATTATTTTGAGATAACATCATTACTTTCAGATATCATTATTTTGAGACATTTTAAGAGATATTCCTTAATAGATGTATTATTTAAAAGAAACTACCCTAGATACAAACTCAGTAATTTGACATTTTAAAATAATGACATTAAAATATTGAAATATGTTTTCTGAAGCAAGTCAAAACAATGAGATATTATCTTAAAATAAAGTAAATCGAGATTATTTGAGATCATCATTTTGAGAGACTCTAACTCAAAATGACTAGATAATATCTCGAATAATAACGTGTGAAATAATGACCTGTGTGATGGATTTTGTTTATTTGATGTGGCAGAAGTAGAGCAGAGCATTATTGCCACACACAAGATCATAAACATTATAAAAAGAGAAAAATCACATGCTGCCTCCATCTGTGAATACTAAGAATTTTCAGGAAGCAAGTGACTGTCAGAGTCTCATAAGCTACTGGTGACAAGATGCTTTGCAAATGCTCAGTACATAAAACTCTAAGCCATAACGGATTCTCTATCTACTGCATATCAAAACCTGATCTCTGATTAGCTCCTGCACGGCACTGAGTGAGAAACCTCTGAATATGCGGAGAGGGGATTAGCCTAAAACTCCTGGAGGCTTTCCTTCAGATGGAGGATTATATCAAGGTCACTGAGGTACTGGGAGCATTGGGCATGGCAGTGCCAGCTGTACCCGCTCTTCTGACGTCCTCACATGCCTCTGCTCTCAAGGGCAGCTGACGGTCATGGTCACTGCGATCAAGCCTGCTCTGCGTTACCTAACTGGAAAGGTTGGATGCAGAAGAGCTGAGCTTTGGATTATGCTCCGGCCCTCAAGAAGTGAGCAGCAGTGGCATAAGAGCTTTTCCTCTAAGGATGGAAGCAGAGGTATGATAAGACTGTAAACATCCTGAAGCTGACGGTATGCATGAGAGCACAGATGGCTAACTGAGGCATCTCAACATCCCAAAACATGCTCTCTACACACACACCGTCAAGTCATATGACCTCGACACGACGTAACAAGTGTATATATGAGTAAAGCATGGCATCCTGCAGGGATGTTAGAGATTTGTTTAACACCCTGGGTAAACGTGATCGTGGGTTATCTATCTACTTCTCACTGTCCATTCTCTACCCTGGGTTAGTAATTAATCCTGGGGTCATGTTTCAAAGTTTCACACTGTATACATTTGTAAACATTGTTATTTGTATAATAACACTCTTATTTGCATATATGTTGCTTATGTATGAGGTCAACAACACTGACTGGATGAAAACAGCTTGTGTCACTGTTAAAATGTTGCAATCCAGTTTGGCGGTTTTAAGTCTTCTGAAACGTATCAAAGCAAATGCAGAAAATTAAACAGCACAAAGACAGATGCTGAAATTAAACGGCATTTCTGTGGCTGTACAAAGTGCATTAATACTTAATGAGATGTTTGTTTAGTTAGTAATGCTTTACAAGAAGGTTCCATTCATTAACACTAGTTAATGCATTTGGTATCATGAACTAACAGAGCATTTTTTTCACAGCATTTATTAATTTATACATTTATGTGCCATTTTTCATCGTTAGCTCATGTTTATTCGCAATACATTAACAAATGATCATTTAGACATTAAAATACGAAATATGTACAAATAAAAAATTTACCTACACGACTGTTACAAAGTTTGGAGGCTGTAAGATTTATGATTTTAAGTGTCTTATGCTCATCAAGGCTGCATTTATTGAATCAAAAATACAATAAAACAGTATAATTGTGAAATATTATTAAAATTTAAAATAGTAGTTATATATTTTAACTCAGTGTCCTAACTACATGCGACGCAATGCCGCGACACGCGATAAATGTATCTTTTCCATGTTAATTGGAGTTTTTGTCCTAATCAGCCACGATGGCGACACGCAACATTTCTATTTTAGAACTGGTTTCTATTTCTGCGACGTCACGGCTGGAACAACAAGGACAATGATAATCTCAGATACTGATTATGTGTTTTATTCAATGTTAAAATTGTCTAATGTGAGTTTGATTTTCATTTTGCGTGACATTTATAGCCATACCGAAAGCAACAATATAGTTTACCTCAGATCTTGAAAATAAATTAAAGCAAACATGTACGTTAAAGACTGTGAACTGTGAATATTTACTTTTAATAATGTTAAAAAGTTTAATATTAGATGATTAGATGATAAACATGTCCATTTCGTTGGGAGTGCAGTGCACTTCTGAATGGCTGTAATATTTGAGTGATTCTGTCAAGTCACGTTGTTGTGTCGCATCTAGTGTGGACAGCCAAATTGCTTGTCGCTGGAATCCTGTCGTGTCGCGTGTAGTTAGGACATGGTGAATGACATTTAATGAAATTTATTCCTGTGAGGGCTAAGCTGAATTTTTAGAAGCCATTACACCAGTCTTCAGTGTCACATGATCCTTTAGAAAGCATTCAGATATGCTCATTTGGTGCTCAAGAAACATTTCTTATCGATGTTGAAAACATTTGACCTGCTTAATGTTTTTGATGAAACCGTGCTTCATTTCAGGAGGTTTTGATAAATAGGTTTAAAATAACAGCATTTATTAGAAAAAGAAAAGTTGTAAATCTTTACTGTCACTTTTGATCAATTCAATGCATCCTTGTTGAATAAAAAAGAAAAGAAAAAAAAAATGTCTGAAAGGTAGTTTGGATTAATAAATGCTGCAAAAGTACAATTCATTGTTATTTCATGTTAACTATTTTAAGATATTGTGAAAAATATGATTTGAACAGAACCTCCTGCTAAAATGGTTTGAGTTTAAATATTAACTAACTTTGAATGCTTCCTAACCAGCAAGTTCTGATTTCGGTCAATCCGCTTTACTGTAATTTTTGGTCCTCCAAGTAGACAAGCACCAAATTGAAATGAATCATCACGGAAATCCATGCAGATGGTATTTTCAGCAGTGACATGGCTGAGGCATCCGACCCAACACAAAAATACATTTTCCCATATCTGCTTTCTGCTACAACACCTCCATCTTCCTGTGACCACCCAAACACGAACAGGCCCATCCACAAACACTCACTGGATCTCCATGTGACAGAATTTTAATGCTGTACATACACAAACTGATGCGACACCTAAATCGAGCTTTTCAGATGTCACACTGCATTCCAGAGAAGGTGACGAAAAAAAGCGGATTGCTTGAACGAGTGTCATCTTTGTTTTCATGCATTCTGCACTAGAAACAAAGTGCTGACACTGTGTGAATGCTTTAATCCAATAGACACAAGCACTTGCTTTATATGGCACATCCCTGTCCAATTCTTGCCATTTGATGTCCGCGTAGTCCTAGCGCTTGAGCTCTTCACAAGGGAAACCGAGGATGATTAAAAGTCTAGGCTAAAAACACATGTTGTAAAAGAAGGCCTCTGTCATCCACTAGTGTCACTGTGGCCTTTAAGATAACCTTCTTCTGTTGAGAATGAATACAATACAGACACTGCCAATGATCACAGGCGCTTCAATAACATCGAGTGTACATTTTAAATAGAGCAGACCTTTTCACAATAGACTGCTCCTTTTTCAAGACCTCAGAGTTGCACCGCGTTTTTTGAGTTGCATTTTTTCACCATTTCCGTCTTACTATTTTAATTTTCAAACTGTTCACAAAATAAAAAAGAAATTTAAAAAACCCTGACTTTCTTCTGTGTATCCGTTAACAGTGTTTTAACATCTACTGAATAATGCACTACATCATAATTTTCAAGCCCAGACATCACATCAGCTCCGAGGCACAATATAATACATTTTAAATAACCACGGCATCATGGATCTCCTCGATCAGAGAGACATTTTTCATCACTAGCTTTTGAAAATCAAGATCGAGTTGATGAATTTTCCGCAGGTCTTAGATTCAACCTATCCATCCACATAAAATATCGAGGTCCTTGGAGCTAAAAACAAAAGGACGGACATCACAAACCGTGGCGTTTAAATTTTATCATTCACAGAGAAGGTGTTGGCAAAATAATATATACTTGGGATCTTCTCCAGCATTCAAACTTGTGAGTTGTGAAGTGTCAAGCCTTGCAGGATTCATCTACGCCTAACTGCGAGGTTCAATTTATCTTCCCCATGAGCTGTATATGGCAGAGCGGTTTTGCATGACCACTGCCAGCTGCCTTAATCCTAGCCTGGGTTGCACTTACGCGCTCTAATTCAGCAGATCTAATTCAGAGTTCATTTAAAAGCTGCAGGGCTGGAGGCCCGAGCCTCTGGCCCTGCAAAACTGGAGACCAAGCATTATAAAATCCTCCACAACATAAACGCTCCACCGTTGAGCGTTTACTCGCGCATAGCCGGTGTGGCGCATGCAACAGCACATGATGTTCAATCTGTCACTGAATCTGGTCTTTCTCATGCAGGTGAGTGATTTTAGTCCACTCTAGTCAGTCAACAGAACTGCAGTACAAACTGACAATGCAAGGAAGGATGACACCAGCATCAATATCAGCTCTAGCATATCAGATCTGAAAAGACAAAACATTGGTCTTACCTCCTAAAACTTGCTGGAGAGCTGCAGCAGGAATGATGGGAAAGAAGAAAGAGAATAATAAATCAACAACACAGAATCCACTATTTGTCATTCAGCCTGTTGAAACTATAATGAGCAGAGTAAATGCCATTGCCGAAGAAAGTATGTATGTGTAATTGCTAGGTGAGACTATCAAAATATCAAGTTAGATGAGGTTTTATGTTATGGTTCATAGTTAAGTAAATATATAATGCCAAATACTACTATTATGAACAGGCTAAAATGCAAACTACTGTAAATATACATTTAATAACAGTATGTAGGCCTACTTGTAATCCTACACTTCATAAATATTCAGGTGTGGGAGCAAAACATCATGTGGATCCAAGAAAAATCATATGCATCAGTAAGATAAGCATTCAAGAAACGTGAATTAAGGAACTGAGGGTGAAAGTCATTTTAGAGTGGTTAAAGAGTATTACTCAAAAGCGTACATGATATCTTTGAGGGCATGTGAACTAAAATACCACCACTTGAGTATACAGTAAGTACTTACAAATGTTGTTAGCAGAAACTTTAAAAAGCTCATAATTGCATAGTCTACTGTAGATTTCAGTCTGACTAAAACATGATAAAAATGCACGCACCACTTGTTTGAGTCATAAATCAAGTCATACACTCAAATGTTATTGTCATTACGGCAGATGACTGTTTATAGTAGTCTAGATGATTAGACTCATGGGAGCTGGGATGCATGTTGCTTGTGTTGTTTTCTGAGATACAACGATTAAATCTATAAGAGTTTCTTCAACTTCAGGAACTTTTATTTCCCAGGAGTTGATTTTTATTAAAACTAACAGAATTCAACTTTTTTCTTTTTGTTATATAAAGGTCATATTAAACCTGTCTTGAAACTTTTAACCAACTCTGAGTCCAAATGTGACCCTGGACCACAAAACCAGTCTTAAGTCAATAAGCAATAGCCAAAAAATATTGTATGGGTCAAAATTATCAATTTTTCTTTCATGCCAAAAATCATTAGGATATTAAGTAAAGATAATGTTCCATGAATATATTTTGTAAAGTTCCTACCATAAATATATAAAAACTTCATTTCTGATTAGTAATATGCATTGCTATGAAACTTCATTTGGACAAATTTAAAGGCGATTTTCTCACTATTTTGATTTTTTTGATCAGATTCCAGATTTTCAAATAGTTGAATCTCGGTCAAATATTGTCCTATCCTAACAAACCATACATCAATGGAAAGCTTATTTATTCAGCTTTTCAAAAAAATGTGGTCCAGGGTCACAAATGTGCCTACTGCTCTACAATAGTAGGTGAAAAACAATGTGTGTAGTATTCATAAAACAGTAGGAGAAAAGTATGACAGTTTGAGAACTCAGACAGTTTGTGATTTCGAACGCAACTAATGTTTTCGTTTATTTTTTCCTACTTTTCACGTCTTTCATGTATAGATTTTTATTGTTTTACCCTTTTCCCAGAAATACTAAAATATTTAATCTAAATCAACTGAAATAAGAATTTATCTTAAAACATGACAATCCATCATAAAAATGTAAATTACTAAATTTAAAACTATGATAATCTGAACAAAGAGTGAAATAATCAGTTTTCTCATGTACATAAACTATAAAAATAGTGTCAGATCTTGATATGAAATTAGACTCACATCTAGTCTATCTAGTAGAACATTTTAAACCCTTAGGCTGTGTTGAAAATCCTTTAGCCAGTTTGGTGGCCTTTTAAAAATTGCTTGTAAATCTCTCATTACGCTATATTATCACCAAGTCTTGTATCTCAGTCTTGTTTTTTGGAACTAATTGGTTGCAGGTCTTATTGATCTGAGCTTATGCACCTCAGTTTTTGAGTGAAAAAAGGCATTATTTGTGGATAATTCTGACAGTGTTCACTCAAAAACTGAAGTAACAAGTGCAACTAGGCAGGAAAAAAAGTGCAAAAAAATTATAGAATTATAAAAATTATATAAATTATAGTGACAAAGTGTGACTATATTTGTGAGCATTTTGGATGCATAAAATTCTAGCTATTAAATTAGAATTATAAAGATGTTGGCCATTTGAAAAAAATAAAATAAATAATAATAATAATAATAATTTAAAAAAAAATCTAATGTAATTCACACCATTTCCACTATAGAATGTTATTAAATGTACAGTAAATAATCTGAGATGTGGTGCAAATGACACTGGAACTGTGTCCAGTGTGTCCAAAAATGGCAGAATTCTCCTTATGCATGCAAATCAAGTGTTGGACAATATAGTAGATACATTTATCAGACAAATTAAAATTTGAAACAAACCTTGCAGTATTTACTTCATAAATTCATCAAACCATTATCATACCATCAAGAGAAGTGACTTTTACTTGTACAGCACGTCTTACAATGAATATATATTGTATCAAATCATTTTTTTCAGAAAACCATGCCTTCGTATCCTCAGTGACTGGTTATGGCAAGAAACCTTCCCCCCCCCTCCCCACAAAATCAAGTGAAGAAAGACAAAACGCTAAGTAGGAACCAGGATTATCCTCCTCCAAGGCACACATTACAATAAATGTACATATTGCTAAATATTATCTACTTACATAATATGTATAATACTAATCACATGTTCATTGTGTTTATTATTCATATGAATAAATCTTGGTACAGACAAAAATAATTTGGGACTCATTAATACCATAATTTGAACACTATGACGTTGAGAATACTTCTACAGCAAGTACTCCAAGAGGCCAAAAGGTCAGGTGCTAACTTAATGGCATACTTGAGACCACAGGACAGACTCAGGCAAGCACAGGTCCGAGCGAGGCTTGGAAAACCTTTACTGTGAAATAATAGGAGTCAGGGGAGGACGTCAAAGGCTTGCTAGGTGGAGCTAGTGTGGGGCTGGACGGTCTGGTCATGGAAGGTGAGTCAGATCACTGTTGCCACTGTGATAATGAGGAGAAAGTAGCTGTGAGAGGAGCTGTTTGCAGCTCTTAAAAGGTGGAGGGCAACAATCCTCCCTCTAAAACACTAATGAGAACACATGGCGGCTTCTACAAGGCCATTGAAAACACAGACCTAACCCTACGGCCAATTAAAGAGGAATCTTTGCGAATGTTATTTTATGTTCATCATTATGTGGCCATGGAGACGTTGGCACGTAAACGAGCACCCGGGAGAGGGAGGGCTGATCTATTATCCATTTTCCTAATCTTGGTCACTCAACAGTTACAAATTAAATCTGAGGTTTCCAAGCAAATCTTAATGGACTGCTTTATCAATGAAAAGGTGATTTGGACTATGTCTGTCGGATACCACAGGTGCATTACGTGCGAGGGGGACGTTAGTGCACCCCAGCAATGTTTGCAAAGGGAAGCTGAAAGCACAACGATAGCCGGGACAAAAGACGACATAAAACCCTCAGCGCAAATGCTGCTCGATTGCCTGGAGCGAGACAGTAAATCTCTTAATCACACTGTGTTTGTGGGAGCTGCTTGCTTGGCTCTGGATATCAGGCCATGCAAAACTGTCAACCGCCCATAAATCACGAGGGCCGCTTTAACCTTTACAAGTGCTCTCCTCGGCTCCCTCAAATTGGTCACGGCAACAAAGTCCCGAATTGTAATGAATTGAGCATGGCCATGAGAGCTGACATGGTGACAGCGTCTGGAGCTTCTCAAAATGAGCGTGCTAGACTAGTGCCACGCGGGTTATTAGCATGATCTCAGCCTGTCGGTTTGAAAAAGCCAGAGTGGCATGTAATCTGTCTCTATTTAGCGAAGTGATGCTAATCCCTTTCATGAACTGAATCAGGTCCTCCAGTGTGAACTCGAATAAGACGAGGTATCTCCATCAACCACGACAATAGAGGAAGTGTCTGTTTACAGGAGCTAAAATATGAAATCAACAGTCTTTTTGATTGCTATTGCAGTAAATCAATAATATAGGTGTCACCCACTTCACAAAACAGCTTCTCACATGTATCATGGCTTCTTGCCAGCAACTTATTGGCAGCTCATTTCATTATCTGTTTTTGCAAAAGTTCGTTTGATCTTTCTGCATAATTGCATGTGTGAATGTTGCAACACAGAGGCTGAAAATCACTTTAACAATGTCTTACTTTCACTGTACCTCAAAAATAATAAGTATTATAATAAGGACAAAATAAAAACATATTTTACCTTAATTTTTTCTTCACACATCACGTGTCATGTTTCATCTTGAGCACTTATAAGCAAGTCTACCTGGTAAACAAGTGTACTTTTGATAAAATTTTATGATTTAAAGTCAAAGTCTGGGACAATCTTGTTTGATCTATATGATTAAAATGACATATTTCCTTTTTGAAATCAGGAACAAATAAATGTTATTCCAATTACATCAGTGGCACTTAAGAATTAATTTAATGAGAATTACTCTTTATTAATTAGTAAGCTAAATAAGTAACAAGTAATCCTGTACTGGCATTTTGTGGATGAGAACATGAACTCCAGCAGTACCCCTTTGTCGCTTTGCAGTCTGCCTTTATTTTCCACTATAAGGATTTTGAAAATGCAAAGCCACACAGGCAAACCAGCAAATGCACTTGAGTGCACAGGGATAGGATTTTCCTAGGTCTAAAAGCAAATCTGACAAGATCCACCAAGCTCCTTTTATTAAACAAAGAAAGCAAATGCAAGCAATATCTAACACGAAGATCCTTTCCCCTCCGAGAAGGAGAGCTAGCATTCATTTTGACCTTGCAAAGGCCTGCCGCAAAAATCAGGTGGTGTGTTGACAGATCATGTAGACCTACTGATAACTGAGTGTTCATTGCATGAAAGAAAGTAAGTAGGTGAATCATGAGGGACACAGAGTTGGAAAATTAAGTTTTATATGAATTCTCATTCTCATGTACAGATTTTTTTCCCACTAACTCCAAATATAGATGTCATTATCTATATATCTATATGTGAAACTGATATTTGAACTTCCTGTATTCAAATGAATCCAACATTATTAGTAACACCACTGTAACACAAATTCATTCCTTCTATTAACCGCAGTTCATCTGTAAATCAAAAAATTAGCATTAAAAGGAATACTTCACACAAAAATAAATGTTATTTACTCCTGATTCGGTCAGCAGTTTCAAGTTAACAGCTCACTGGAGGCATCTTCAATTTCAGCCTGTTCCTCACAGGAAGCTATTATAAGGTTTCAAAAGGCAGGGACTGTGTTGCATTGCAAATGGCCACCAAGCAAAATTAACAAGGCAGCTGAAAAGACTCCATGTCCTGTTTTAATTACTTGCTGAATTGCTGCCTAGTGTGTAAACCATTATTTGGCATCTTGTGCCCTCTGCCAAGTGCGGTAAACTATGGTGCTGATTACCGCACAACCGGCTACTGGCCAAAACACACAAGCCCTGAGCCGGGTAAAAGTAGCTAACCTCACTCGCTTGCATTTTGGCCCCAAAAGAAATACAAAACTGCACAATGGCAGCAGATGCCTGTCTGAAAACAAAATACAGACATGCTTGCATCCTTGGCACACACAGCTCGATGTTGAGGGCAACCCAGACTAATTTGTGTTGATAAATAAGACAGACTCTCAGTCTACATTATTTAATCCTGGGGAGCGGATGGCCTTGTTTTCACAGTGAATGCTCGTTCCCTGAACACTTAAAGAAAAGCCTCTGCGAATTGAGTCTCTCATACAGAGTAAAAAGACCAGTGTAGTAATGAAGTCCAACATTACATGAAAAGGTTTTTGTCTGATGCAAACTAGACCTCTTCGGTGCTTTGCTCTTGCTTTTATAGACTGTAGACTGTAAGGGTGGGCGGCATGACCAAAAACCTTATATCACTTAATATAAGAGTAATTGTAAATCATGGTAACGGTATACATAATGAAACGGTTATTTTTGCAATATTGAAACCGTTGTAGCTCAAACAGTATGGCACTAGCATTGCCAAGGTCATGGGTTTGATTCCCAGGTAAGCCGTGAATTGATCAAAGGTAAACCTGGAATACAATGCCAGTGAGCTGTTAAGTCGCTTCAGATAAAAGCATCTGCCAAATGCATAAATGTAAAATAACTTAGAAAAATGTATCAATAAAAGCATATCATGCTTTATATATAATATAATATAATATAATGAATGAATGAATGAATGAGTGAATGAATGAATGATATTATATTAATTATATTATATTATATTATATTATATTATATTATATTATATTACATTACATTACATTATAACAATTGGTTTGCATTAATCGAGTGAGTGAGTGAGTGAGTACAAGTTATTCATAAATACAAGTTATAGAATGAATGAAATCAAATACTATAAAATACAATAGAAAATAATAGGGGCTTTTAATAATATTTTATATTATTATTTTAATAATCATTCGGATGGATGGATGGATGGATGGATGGATGGATGGATGGATGACGAGACGAGACGAGACGAGACGAGACGAGACGAGAAGAGAAGAGAAGAGAAGAGAAGAGAAGAGAAGAGAAGAGAAGAGAAGAGAAGAGAAGAGAAGAGAAGAGAAGAGAAGAGAAGAGAAGAGAAGAGAAGAGAAGAGAAGAGAAGAGAAGAGAAGAGAAGAGAAGAGAAGAGAAGAGAAGAGAAGAGAAGAGAAGAGAAGAGAAGAGAAGAGAAGAGAAGAGAAGAGAAGAGAAGAGAAGAACCCATCTGTGACAGTTTGCAGAATGCATTATTTTTCGCTTGGTGCCAGATTCTTTAAACCACAATGAGGATATACTGCAGTATAAATGATACAGCAGAATCTCTTCCAGCCCTACAAGAATGTATTACTGTGAAGTAAAGTAAAAGTAAAAGCCTGCTTTCGTCATCTCCAGGCATATGAAAGCATCCCGTTAATGCGGAACACTTGTGCCTGTGTGCAATTCTGCTTATGTGCCTTTTAAAATGGTAACTGTACCGATATTAAGAGCTCCCAGCAGGCCCGTGTTAATGCTGTATATATATATACCGTATATATACACACACGTCACAGAAGCGGTGGTGATAATACAGCATCTGACCAGCACTGCAGTTTATGCACTGCTCATATATTGGGTTGAGACCTCATTAGCATGCCTGATGCAGATGCGAGAGAAAAGATGCACACACTGCTGATATATCGCTTTGGCCTAGATTTCCATTGTGGCGAGGGCAGCCTTAATTGATACTGACGGCCCTCTTAGCTTTGAGGGTAAAAGCCTGCAAAATTTCACCTGGGAGGTTTGACAAGGGCACGGCGATGGAGACCACTTCCCACTCACAGTCTGGGAATATTGTTAAATATGAAAAGACATGCGTGTAATTAACCACCACCATTTGATGAGTCTCTGCTAATTCTTCCGAGGATTTGTTATACCAATACTTAACTAGAAATAATAATTACACTGTGACTCTTGATTATCTATGCATTTTTTTAAACACTCAAATACTGTGTTTGATAAGTCTGTCTTCCAATGGATAATCCCTGGAGTAAAAGCAAGGAATTAAATTATGCGAAAACCAATTGTTTTCTTTAATATTGTCCTTTACCAGTGTCAAATCCAATTTGCTCAATCAACTTTCAGGATGATTTATTTTTCTGTTCTTAACATCTCCCCGTCCCACATATCTCTCTTCTTTTGAAGCGCCGGAAAATTTAATCTTAATTCGAAACGTACTTGCTGGACTCAGTCACGCTGGCGTTCTCTCGGTACAGAGCGAAGCCCCGTTTCCTGTCGACTCCACAGTGGGTAACCTGAGACTGCATTAAGTGAAAAGCCAAGTGTGAGCTGCCACTGACTCTGTCCTCGCTGCCTGTTCAATTAGAAGAGGACACAGGCCAAATATATTTCTGTATGAAGTCATGCAGATTTGGCCTCGGGTTTAACACCGTACCGCCATATGACAGACGGTGACTTCTCCAAAGGGCTGAGACATTGCTGAGTGGCCCTAATTAGTCTACATATGTCACCTAGAACAGTTTCTATGGCAAACTGCTCTCCCATGTTCCAACACATGTCCATGTTTTATTAAAATTAGTAGGGGAATATGCTACACATGCATACAGATCGTACACAGCTAGAATTACAAATGCAAAAAATTTTTCTTCTACTACAGGTCTGTAGAGGTAAGGCATGATCATTTTCTGGCAAAATACATCAATCCAAAAGGCTTGGATATGATTTACTGGTGCTTTTTATTGGATTTTGCATAATAATACTGATATAAAATTAAAGATGTCTCATGGTGATAATGCTAAGATGATTTAGTGGATTATTACTTTGGTAGGTAACATGATTTTCATTTATATTTCTGAATTTTCTGTATCTCTTTATTATAACTACATTTCCCCTATTTTGTTTAGCTACATTTTCAGTAATAAAAAGGCCAAAAGAAACCATTTGATTTGAATGAAGCTGATATCAGGGTACAAATAATGTACTATCCTTATCTTTCTGTCACATGTTTGGGATGCTTTTTTTGCATATCAATCCTTTATTTACAGTTAAAACAAAAAAAATGTCTAAACAGCTGTAAATACACAAACCCTCGGAACCTGATCTAATGAGATCTACAAAGATATCTCATTAGCTATAAATTCTCAAGGCATTTTAAAAGGCTAATGTGCTGTAATACCAGACCATCTATAACACACCACTCTAAAAGTGGTGTTTCAGTGCTTCATTAAAGTCGACGACATGAAACGAAAATTCAACCTATTCACATCTATTTTCTAAATACCTGTAATAGATTTTTTTTTTTTTTGACCTTGTCATCTTAAAATAAAAATGTCATAATGTATGCCGGACTTCTCCAGTTTTTTAGTCTGCTAAAACTTCACCTCTTTTCATCTACCCCCATTTTTTTTGTGCTACACCCACATCTCAAAACCAATCAAAAAATTATGCGTAGAACCAAGTCTGTTCCTGTTACACCTGAATGCATGTCACAATATGGAATAAAAATCTGCAATAATTTACGCTTTATCATGACTTCAGGAAGAGATTATCTCCTTTTTATATTTATTTTTTGTTACTCAACCTCATGTCATTCCAAATCTGTATGACTTTCTCTTCTGAGGAAGGCAAAAGGTGATTTTTTAAAGAACATCCTGGCCACTCTTGTTAATATAATAAAAGTTAATCAGAAATGAGTAAGTCAAACAGCAAAATGGTAAATTACCATAAACGCATCATAGAAGTGGTCCTTCTGACTTGCATGCTATATTCATAGACTTCTGAAGTCATGTAATAGCTTTGTGTGCAATTTACACAATTTAACTCCCTGAAAATGTTGACATCTGCTCTAATCTTCAACTCACTGGTTCACTGATTTGGATACACACTGGACAACAGTTCACTGGAGAGGAAGATTATCAGTGAATATAGTCTTAATTTTAAGTCTGTTCCTCCCACAAAGCTCTTATATGACTTCAGAAGATTTTAAATATAGTGCACAATTCACATGAACCACTTTTAAGCTGCTTTTGCACCCTTTTCAAAACTTGAAATCCCATTTATTGTAATTGCATAGAAAAGAGCAACCAGACTATTATTCAAAATGTCTCCTTTTGTGTTCCACAAACCCATGTGATGGCAGAATTTCCATGTTTGGCTGAGCTATTCCTTGTAACATGATTGAATCACCCAACTTTTCTACAAATTTCAGTTACATCATAGATAATGCAAACATTTTTGCAGTCAAACTGCATTTTAAGTGCAGAAGAAGAAGATAAGACAAACCCTCAACCAAACGATTATAAAACAGACAGACCAGATCAGATAATGTTTAATAATTTCCAACTCCTGAGCCCTTGAGTTCCTTAAAAGCAAACATTTTACCTTGACAGCTAGGTGCGTTATCCAGTTAGGCATTGTGATAAGAACATCTTCATGTTATGTAAGGCCTTGAAGCACATCATCTTGCTTACCTTCAGTGCAGTATTTCCCTTTGTAGCCAGTATTGGAGCAATCACACAGCACCTCACTGTCATGAATGGAGCAGCGTCCTCCGTTGCTGCAGGGGTTTTGTTTGGTACACAGGTATTCCAGATCGTTCTTCACGCCCTGACTGTCCAGGAGAGCAGGAGGAGTCTCTCCTAACTTCAAGTTGGCGATCAGGCCTCGGAAAGGTGGCTCGTATTTGACCGTGCTGGAGGTGAGGGCCGAGAGACGCACGTCCGGTGGGATCCCACCCACATACAAGTCGCTGGCCACCATCATTTCCCTTCGCTTGGACTTCACCTCCACCACTTTGCTCTCCCCATCCATCGCCAGCATGGTCTCACGGTAATTCCTCGTGAGCAGTATGCGATGCCAGCGTTCGTCGTTGATGTGCGTCTCCATGTGCAACGAGGCCGGCTCGCCGCAGTGGATGGCGAAGCGCAACTGCAGACGGCCGTCGTTGATCAGGAGCTCCAGGAAGTCACAGTTGCCGCCATCATCCAGGTACAGCACTACAGCTTTGCTGATGTTCGTCTTCATGGTGAAGCTCAGCTCTCCGGTGGCTCCCGCCTCCCAGGGTTCATAGCGAACCCACTGACCCGGCAGACCATCAAACTCCAGAGCTGCAGTGATAGCTATGGCCACCATGAGCCCCAGCCAAAAGGAGGCCCGCGAGAACTTCGCGCCGCACCTCCACTTCCGTGTCATCATCTTCCAAGTGTGCTCCTAATCCTCCTTTTCTAATGTTCCGTTTCTCTTAATCCACTGCAGAGGAGAGATTTATTCCCAGTCTAGCGTATTAATATATCTGGCCTTTTCCAAAATAGCGCTGCAGAATTGGTAAGATCCCAGTTTTCTAAAAAAAAAACTAATATTTAAGAGTTTCTTTTCACTAGATTCTCCATCTTGATTCTCTTCTGAGTATCTCCATTGAGGAACACTTCTGAAAGACCATGTAAGAAAAAAAAACTCACACAGTACTTACTTAGTGCTTTGAAATCTAAAACTGCCCTAAAAATCTAGTTGACTCGACATGTTAAAAGACCGATTTATGCATCTCACCCTCTGGTGAAAGTAGGATTACTGCTGCGGTTGTATTTTTCGTTTTGTGGGTAGTAGGTCAAATACATGATTTCTTTCCACAGCAAACCTCAGCTCCCCTTAGAGAAGTGCATCTGCATTCCACCGGCAAGACGTCACCACCAGAAATCCTCTGACCAGGCCTCTGAAAGTAAAAAAAAAGAAAAAAAAGACAGTATGTTATTTTATTACCAAAAACGGTTACAAACTTGCATGTGCCCCTAAATTTTATCTGTGACTCACATCAAAGTGCAATAATTTCTGACCTTTTATTGTGAATTTCTATTAGGAGGCCAGTTTGATCAAAATCAAGACCTGGCAGTGTCATTCCCTCAGCTGCGGATCTTTGAGAGTAACAGACTGGGCTAGTTGACAGATCCCCTCATTCGCTTTGCAAATTTGCTGATCAGTTCACAGATGAATATTCACAAACCAGCTCGCAGCTAGTGTTTTAAACAGCTCTGAGCCTCCTGAAGGCCTCTTAGTCAATCAACACCTCTCTCTTTCACCCATATAGTGGCTAAGCATAGTAGTGCAGTAGTGACAGCGTCCGACAACAGAGGATGCCAGATAATAAGACAGAATGTGAGTGTAGTACGGGCATCAGGTGAGGAGTGTAAATGATGCATGTTTATTAATGAGTATGCAGCGGCATGATCACACCATACTCCTTTTATTTGGGTGAGCTGTATGTGTGCTGAATTCATTAAAGGGAATATGCAAATCTGCGATAACTGCTCAACGGTTACAGCAAATCAACAGTAACATCTGATCTTGCAGGTCAGTTTTAAGTGCTAGACTGTGGAGTTTACAGCAGACTACTGCAATATACAGCACACTGTAGAAATTACACATCATATAACCAGTCATATATCAAGAGTCTGGAGATACTGTATGGCACTGTATGTTCATCTCCATAACTTAATCATCATTTGATTAATTACTACTTGTTCAACAGAAAACACAAAATAGCTCTTTTTAAAAAATAAAAAAAAAAACTTTAATGCTTGGTTTCTGTGGAATAGTTGGATTAAAACTGAGGCAAGTTTTTCACAAAGTTTTGTGAATGATATAGTATACATTTATAAATAATTGCACCATTCAATCAATCAATCAATGTTAGTCGTAATGGTTTAATAAATTAAGAAATAAATACATACATAAAAATAATTTTAAAGCCTAATTTATATACAAATGAAAATGAATTAATTAAAATATCCATGGCCATTTCAGTGAATGAAAGAAATGCTGCCATGGTCAAAATGAAACAAACAGCTTGTTTTTCCATGAATATATAGTATAAAAGCAATAATAATAATAATAATAATAATAATAATCCTATATTTAAAATAAATAAATAAATAATAGTTAGCTGTTATTTTTATTATTATTATTATTGTTATTATTATTATTATTTACTTACTACTACTACTACTACTACTGTTATCTTTAAATAAATAAATAAATAAGACCTAATTTATATATAATGACAATGACTTTGTTAAAATACCCACAGAGCAGCACTATTTCAGTGAATTTATCTCCCTGTTAAGCTAGAATGCAGGTGGTTAGATGAATAAGGGAACAAGTGAAGTGAATAAGACATAATACAAGTTTTTGAGATGAATTACCACGAACAAATGTGGTGCAACTGCTCAGTAAATTTGGCCCTGAAAAACAGATCACTGTGCAGCAAGGTGCCGTACAGAGCTCTGGGGTCCCCTCTGTTCCTCTGGCCTCATCAGTATCCATAAATAAAGGTGTGTGCATGGCGGAAGACATCACATTGAAGCAATATGCACTCCGTGAGTGGAGAAAAATTAATTTGATCACAAAAAATGCGGGCTTAATTTCTCATTTGCTTCTAATTAAGTACTGTGATCATGCACAAGAGGACTTTTCAAAAGACCTTGAAAGTGACAACAGCCTTTCTGCCTTTTGAAACCTGCCCTTAAATAATGCTCTGCACTCGTTGGAGAAAGAGCATAGGGGAAAAACTGAAGGGTCTATTGGGTCGTTTTCTGCAAATAGTAGATGGTGGGGGGGTGGGGGGGTGAAGTGTTGAAGATAAATTAAAAGGCCTGTTTTGAAAGGCTAACAACAGCACAGAATCTGTGGAAAATCTTCAAAAAGGTCTTGTGAAATAAGACGTTTTGTTTGTCAAATGATTAGTGACTAAATTTCTTAATAGCAGTTCCATACAGCACGCAGCACTGTGCAATAAAGCCAACATGCACACATGGGGATGGGCAGGGAGAGAAATATGAAGCATAATTGGAATGAAAAGTAGTTCAAATTAGATCAAATTGGCTCCTGTAACACTCAATCCTTTGCTATTCCAAATACAGTATATTAGCCATGTAATTCCGCTTTAACGCAGCAGACAGACTGTTCTCCCTGCAGAAGGATCATTTTGTACAGCTGCATTGCATGCATTGTGCTGGAAGTGACAGTGACTTTATTGTCTTTAAGTAACAAAACGACAAATGTAGGTGTCTCTCAAAGCGACCCCATCTTGCACTTTATCAGCACATGTCAACGTGCCCTGGGTGCGTGGCGTTTTCATTTTTAACCAAACAGGTCTTGCTAAACATATGCAGGTTGGGAAACCAGTTGGAAATCCAAATAGAAAACATTCCTCTCTTTCTCCCGGTATGGTCATTGTCATTGAAGTCATTATCTGCCCTTGAGAGTGATGCATGACTACAACACAGCGCATAACAATGAAGAGAGCAGAAGAGGTGACCCTGACACAGCATTTGGCATGTTTCTGTCCACTTATGACAGTGAGAAAACCCACTCCGAATTGTTATCTACCCCCTAATGATGTTTTAGCGCAGATTTAAGCACTCAACACTTGCTGATCAAAGGCTGGTTCCCAGGTCAGTGTGCTATCTGAGCTAGAACCAAATAGAATTAGCCATGCTTTCTGCTCTTACATTGGAGAGTAATGGACAGCATAAGGATGCACTGAGGGCACTTTAGGGAGCGAGTCCATGGCGTGAATGTACAATTAGCACATACGCAGCAAAACGCCCACTGAATACATGAGCATCTTTTGTCAAGCTTATATTTAAAGATCACACTCGAATTAGTGCATTCATATTCAATTAAGCACTGCGGTTCTGCCTCACATTATTTCCTCTTGATGTTTCTTTTAATTAGCCAAATCAAATTGACATGATTAAAAACAGAGTCCTCCTCCGCCACCTACCCACACGAAATGGCAGTTCCGGAAAAAATCTGCCCCTTTTTGTAGCTGCAGAACAGCATCCGGGGCTGTGCTAAGCAGGAATGGCAGACGGTTAGCAAATGGATGGTTCAGATTGTGCATTCACGACTTCAGCGCTTGGTCCATATGAGGAGAGATAATTGAGATGAGGTATGTGACTAGTCGCGAGGGAGAAGGCAGCCCGCTGCAATGGCAGAGAAGCCGTCTGTCCTTTCAGCACCACGGACAGCAGTCCTGCCATCAGTGAGAGCTCCAGGCTTGGATGTGAGATCAGTAGAGCGGCATAGGATGCAGCTGAAATCCCATTTAAGCAGAACTGTGTGAGGCTCAGAAGGAGAGAGCTGTAAGCTTAAAGTCCCAGATGATTGGGCTAACTCCACCTGTCTGATGGACGAAGGGTTCAAAGAAAGAGCAGGCAGAGGCTAGCAAACTCTTTGACATGCTTTCTGTAATCTAACACCCACTGGACCATTGCTTCAACCCATCTTTGTGGAAAACCTGCCCTTTTTACTGTGAAGTCTCATTGGAGGTGGGAATGCATTCAACCCAGGGCTGCCAACCACAGGTCTGTGGAGAACACGGACTACATAAAACTCCTCTTGACATTTCCAAACTCTTAACTAATTTCTAACTTTCCATCTCATGATCTGAGAGATGAGACATTATATCAGGGTGTTTCTTCAACATTAAGCAATTATATCCTAGGAGATGATATTTATCTTTTTGTTATATAAACGTCTGTAATAAAACGGTATTAAAAACTTTATCACGCAATTTTTCTTTTTAAATAATGACTTTTGTTTTATAAGAGTACATCCATAAAATGTACATAAAAGACCCAGACTTTTGATCTTAAAATATGAAAATCCATCCATACTTTTATATTAGATTAGATTAGATTAGATTAGATTAGATTAGATTAGATTAATTTCTACATTGGAGTCTTGAGTCATGGCTGGTCATAGCTACTGCATATTATTTATTTTCAGTACTTTCAAAGAAAAACTATGGCTAGTCCTGCTCATTATGCAGATAATTCAGGTCTTATTAAAACTGAGTGCTTGCCAGTGCTGTGTGGAGGTGTTGAGGAAAACCTCCAAATGTACACATCATGAGTTATCATCAACTTGCTTAGCAGGGAACAAGTGTTTACCATTTGCACAGCAGTAATTGTGTCTAAAAAAGCTAAACAGGAGCATACAAAAAGATTCACTTCATTGTATACATTTACACACTTGAGATGCTCTTGACAGCTTGAGGTGAATACGAGCAGGAACTCGAGGATTGACAAGGGACAGTTCTAGAGGAATATGATCTTCATAAGCATTTATATCAAAGCTCAGCCAAATGTTGCTGGATGAAGAGGCTCTCTGTGAATACCATCCATCGGAGTGCAGCAGGAGTTGTGATGCTCCATTAAAAACATGTGTACGTGTAAATGTGAGATGGAGAGAGAAGGAGAAGGAAGAAAGGAGGGGGTGAAAAGAGGGGGTGGACGGAGACAAGCAAAGTCGCTGGAGGGAGAAATAACACTTACAAATGAAATGCTCAGACACACAATTCCATTATTAAAGTGTCTAACATGTGATCCAAAGACAACTTTAATTGCGCAGGTGCCTAAAACGATTGCACTGTCTACACGCATTCAGAACATCCGTGAAGTCTCGGGAAGAATCATGCAGAACATGAAGGAGAGGGAGGAGGGAACCTTGGGAGGCGGAGCGAGTTTGATTGACGCATGTCTCGACTCCAGCGACAGCTGCGGAGTCCACTCAATGACAAATTGTCAAGCACATAATCGCAGGGTAAAACATACAAGATCTAATTACCACACATTGTCTGAGTTTCCCCTTCATTCGATCGTGACGCCTCGGGGAGAATCATGCAGAACGTGAAGGGAGGGGGAGGAGGGAACCCTGAGAGGCGGAGCTATTTTGATTGACGGATGCCTCGATTCCGGCGACAGCTGCGGAGTCCACTCAATGACAAATTGTCAAGCACATAATCGCAGGGTAAAATACACAAGATCTAATTACCACACATTGTCTGAGTTTCCCCTTCATTCGATCTTGCAGGTGCCAGAAATAATTGCCATGTCTGAAAAGCAAAGAGTAGGCAAAGGCAAATCGAGAGAACTGCGGCTAATGGAATACGGGCCGAGGCGACTGTTGTTTTAAAAACCCCTCCGGTAAGAAACCATTGAGCTGTGAGGTGGGTACTGCAAGTATGCACGCGTTGTGTTTTTCCTGACATATTGCAGAGTACGCAAAAAAGCCTCTCAGAATATCTGCTGTGTCATTGCGTTATCTGATTTGCCATTCTGTCTGTTTTTCCAGCATGCTTCCGCTGTTTGGAGGGTTTAACGGCTGTAGGAAGTGGGGTGGTTTACGGCATTGATTGTGAAGCTGCGGGTTGACAGGGGTGGAAGTGTGGTCAAGACGTTGTGTGGCGGCTCTTGCAAGGGGACAGAGCTTGGCGGCAGGGATGTGAATGGTGGCGAGGGGAAGGGAGGAGACTGTCTTGGCTGAGTGGATGGAGAGGCCCTGGAGACCCTGGTGTGATGTAGTGCCGTGCGGAGCATGGCGCGAGCGATGAGGTCAGGGCACAGCAGATACAGCATGTGGGCCTGCAGTCCTACAGGACCGTCTCATTTGTTTCCTATCACTTCCACAGTGCAAAGGGAGGCCTGAGCAAGCAGGAACCAGGGGGAGGACATAAATAAAGCTACGCACATGTCACATCTTGAGGATGATATGACACACAATGCTGGGGTTCAATCTGCTCCACACGCACGGGGTCGTAGATCCTTGGGGGAAAACCACAGGACTTGTACTTTACAACATTCACTGTAATATTGAAAGAAATTGTTGAAAGTTGCAAATACATGTCCTTTCTCCCCCCTGTGCCCAGAATCTTCATACAGGTAAAGATCAGCCATGGCAGGTGTATGACTATTTAATGAACTAGAAAGAGAGCAAAACAGTCTGGTTCTCAAAGAAAAACCCCATTAATTTCCTCCAACATCAATGTTTAAACATTTTAAGACAGACCTACAGTACCATGAGCTCTGAAGTCATTAGGGTGAAGATATATACTTTTGTAAAAGCTACAAGACAGTGTTTTCAACTACAAAAATGACATTTAATAGCCTCAGTAATTGTGAACAACTACATTACCCATGATCCATCAATTTCTGTTTATTTGTTTTTTAAAAAAGTTTCTACCTTTCATGAAAAATTCCATCATTGGTAATTTTAGTACATTTTTCTCAGATATTCCTTTAAAAATAGTCTAAGAAAGTGACATTATTTGCCGATATGTTCAAAATAATAATATATCAAACTGCAACAGACTTTCTTTCATTTTTTTTACATTTTGGAAAATGTATATGACCAATAAGAATAATACATAATTAAATCAATCATATATTATTATTAAATGATTTGTGTATACTTATTAATTTAAACATTGTGACAAACAAAAGATTTTGGCAATACTTTACAAAAAGTTTTCACTAGCTAACATCAGTTAAAGGGGTCATATGATGCGATTTCAATTTTTCCTTTCTCTTTTGAGTGTTACAAGCTCTTGGTGCATAAAGAAGATCTGCAAAGTTGCAAAGACTAAAGTCTCAAATCCAAAGAGATATTCTTTATAAAAGTTAAGACTTGTCCACGCCCTCCTAAAATGCCTCGTTTAAACACGCCCCCACATGTCTACGTCACTGTGTGAAAAGATTTGCATAACACCGCCAAAATGTTCATGCAAAGAAAGAAGGCGTAACTTTTATTCTCCGGAGTCCAGCCTGGGGTCATCACATGTGGTTACCGCAAGCCCGCCGGCCACTCCTTCGTCGAGGCCGTTCCTCACTCAAGCCCGCCGGGCGCTGCTCACTCAAGCCGCTGTGTGTTTCGTTGTGAAAGCGAAACTACTTTGTTTGGGCGCCGTAACTGTGATTCTCGCTGTGGTATTGTCCGTTGTGAAAGTGAAACTACTTTGTTTGGCCTTCGAAAAGAGGACAATATCCGCTTCGTCATGCCTAGAGCTGATCCGTGCTGGTCGCTGAGGAAATACATCAACTTCAGTAAGTACGTTTTCATTTAAAGGATTTGCCATTGATGATTCAAACGCAAGTTTTGAACAGTGTAGAGTAGCACTTGTAGTTTGCCGTTTCAGAAAGGCGGGGCATAGAGGAGAAACAATAATGTACAGTATGTGGAAAATAATGTGTTTTTTGAACCTTAAACTGCATAAACACATTTCATTACACCAAATACACAAAATAATGTTCTTTTTAGCAACATCATATGACCCCTTTAAAGAATTTGCCACTGATGATTCAAACGCGAGTTTTGAGCAGTGTAGAGTAGCACTTGTAGTTTGTCATTTCTCCGATCACAAATGCAGACATGGTTTTATGTTTATGCGGCGCAATACGCAACGCAATGCGTAAAAACACAGTATAAGTCATTATAATCAGTAATTATGTCCCCACTGGATGCAACAAATGCCTCGTTTGTAATGGGTTTTATTGGTTTTGTCTTGTCGCGCCGGGACACACGGAAACACAATATGGTAAGGGGCGTAACATTTTCGTCACACGCTTGAGGTATTCAGTCAATCACAACGCACTGGATAGCTGGCCAATCAGCGTATACCTCGCTTTTCAGAATGATGAGCTTTGTAAAAATCGACACATTTCAGAAAGGTGGGGCATAGAGGAGAAACAAAAACATTATGTGGAAAATAATGTGTTTTTTTAACCTTAAACAGCATAAACACATTGCATTACACCAAATACACAAAATAATGTTATTTTTAGCAACATCATATGACCCCTTTAACTACATTAGTTAACATGAGCTAACAATAAAAAATGTTTATAAAGCATTTATTAATCTTATTTGAAGTTAATCTCAACATTAACTAATACATTACTAAAATCAAAAGTTGTGTGTTAACATTATTAATGCACTGTGAACTAACATGAAAATTTTTCTTAACTAACATTAGTTAATAATGTTACTTATGTTAAAGTGATACCAATATTTTTAACAAACAAAATAACATTAGGGTTCAAAAGCAGTGATGTCCATACTGAAATTAATTTCTCCTTTGCATTTTGAGCACTGTTCAGCGGATTCTTAAACACCTCTGATTGGCCAATGTGTTCACACACTCAACATATGTCTGTGATTGGGTACAATGATCATCACTTCGAAAACATGTTGTAAATACACATATTTTACGCTCTTCACACGTTTTACACCGGATGCCCTTCCTGCCGCAACCCAGCCCTGAGAGTGCACTAACTCATGCAACCCCAGTGCTGGGACACACTCACTCACTCATTCACACACACACACTCACTCACTACGGCCAATTTACTTTGTCCAATTCACCTATACTGCATATATTTGGATTGTGGGGGAAACCGGAGCTACATTTCATCATCAGTATATTTTAATTAAAATCCTTTCATTACAGTCATGTGTTCTTTGGTCTTATCTTTATTATTCGCAATGGCATCAAAAATCCTGTCCAAAAAAAAAAACACATTCCTGTCAGAAAATGAGTAGCGCTCACCAATCCTTGTTTTATTTTTATTTTTCCTTCAAATCAAAGTTTGTATGCTTTGAGCTGGTTGGTTTGATTCATATCATAGAACTCTTTATTGAACAATGTTCTAAGATACCTATTGAGATAATGGATGTGAAAAAATACTTTCAAAATAAAACGTGGCCAGAGAACAACAGATTCCATTGCAAAACATTTGTCATTCAGACAATTCTCCAGTGAATCTTGTCTATCATTAAATGGACAAGGATGAACCTCTCTGTTTCGAATCCAATCAATATATATCCACAACACCTCACGATGGATGGCAGGTGTGACCTCAGTGGCTCTCGAATGGAATCAAATGTAAAGAAAATCAATACGGTGAGAATCAACAACAGGGAACGAGGGGTGACAGTCTTTAGTTAACTGATGCTTCTGGCTCGGCCCACGCAGTTCGACAACAAAGTCATTGCCTAACTTGCTCATCCTGTCCCCAGCTTTTTACGCTAACCGGCTGTGACAACTATGACACAAGCAGTCACATTAGCGTACCACTTCAGTTTGTATCCCGTGCAATTTACCTTCCTCAGTGGATACCAAAGTGACACAGCGGCATTATTTCTCCCCTCTGCTGTACGCAACAAAGCCATGTATGTATTCAATGAGCGGAAATGTGCACACGCGCAACACGGGCCCAAACCACTGCTGTTAACCGCAACTGATATTATCTATTCTGTTTAAAAAAATAAATCACAAGCCATATGAGATGGAGCTCAAAGTCATGAAAAACATGATACAACATATCTAGACATTACAGAGATGTAGGTGAATCATAAACTAACATGTTGCTAGACTGTTTAACCTCATAAGACACATTAAAATTTAGGGATGCACCGATACCACTTTTTCCAGTACTCGCCCGATACCGATACTTTTATTTTTGGTACTTGCCAATACAGAGTACCGATACCAATATTTTTATTGCATTTGTACATTTTTAAAATATTGGGTACAGAAACCAAAAGAGTATGTATAATGTAGTTGGTTAACTCCATTTATCAAATAGATACAGTCAAACCAAAATGTATAGACCCCTTCAACATTTCTCACATTATCACAGTTTATTCGCAATAGTTTCGAAAATGGTAATAAAATATGACAAGAACTCAGAGTTAAACTGTGTGAGAACAAATTCAGCTTGATAATGTCAGATAACTTTGATAGAAAGGTATGTAATGGATTACAATCAACCAAAATTTATTCAGACAGCTGTTAGTATGACAGTATTTACACAACTATCAATTCTTAGTCGGGCAACCCTTAGCCTTAATGACAGCCTGTAGTCTCCTGGGCATGCTGTCACCCAGCTTCATGCAAACCTCAACTTCAATGTTTTTCCCAGACTCGGTCTGAATAATTTTTAGACCCAAATTTGTATCAATTTTACTGGTAATCCACTGTATGAAGAATTTTTGGGTATGATTTGTCACAGTTTACTTTATTTTGCTATCCTCACTTACATAAATGAACTATAGTGTCCTGCACCCACTAGGAAAAAAAATATAAAAAAGGATATCTGGGCTCTGAATAATTTTTGGTTGGACTGTATATCCTTCGGTTATTTTCACACTTAATTATG
>NW_015554093.1:1969026-1972858 GCF_001515605.1 Sinocyclocheilus anshuiensis
AGTCAAACCAAAATTTATTCAGACACCTTCAACATTTCTCACATTATCACAGTTTATTCGCTATAGTTTAGAAAATGGTAATAAAATATGACAAGAACTCAGAGTTAAACTGTGTGAGAACAAATTCAGCTTGATAATGTCAGATAACTTTGATAGAAAGGTATGTAATGGATTACAATCAACCAAAATTTATTCAGACAGCTGTTAGTATGACAGTATTTACACAACTATCAATTCTTAGTCGGGCAACCCTTAGCCTTAATGACAGCCTGTAGTCTTCTTTGCATGCTGTCATCCAGGTTCATGCAAACCTGAACTTCAATTTTTTTCCCAGACTCGGTCTGAATAATTTTTGGTCCCAAATTTGTATCAGTTTTACTGGTAGTCCACTGTATGAAGAATTTTTGGGTATAATTTGTCACAGTTTACTTTATTTTGCTATCCTCACCTACATAAATGAACTATAGTGTCCTGCACATACTAATAAAAAAATATCAAAAATTATAGGAATATAATGCCGATACCGATTTTTGCCGATTCCGATTTTCTTTCTAAGAACTATAATTGACAGCATATACAAACAAAAATCTACTTTTCTTCAACGCAAAGTTTATTTTCATAAAAAAAAAACATAAAAATCAGTAATAAAATACAAACAAATAAAAAAATTGCAAACCACTCCACAAATAAATGTAATAGAATAAAGAGAGCTATGAAACTAAGTTTTTCAGGTTAAGTAAGTTTTTATTCAGGTAAGAAATACTACAGAAATTAAACTAATCAAATGTAAAATAACACATCCAGTGTACAGAAATTAAAGTAATCAAATGTAAAATAACACATCCAGTTATTTTACATTTGATTACTTTAATTTCTGTAGTCTTAATTGTACAAATTAAATACAGATTAATGCTTACCATTAAAGTTATAAAACGTATTCAGTCAAGAGCAGAAAATTATTTTCTTTGTCTTTTGTTCTCTGATTAACATGACAGACAGCAGCATAAATATTGGACTGCGGTCCCTTTAAGAGTTTATCCACGGACCCAATATTTGCAATGCAATATATATATATATATATATATATATATATATATATATATATATGTGTCCTGGGAACTAAGGTTCATTATCACGGACCAAAACTATAGCCATATTCGCACGGGATTAGTATTACCTGGTGACCTCTATCATTTGTAATAATTGCGGAGGTTGTCTGTGATCTTAATCCCGTGCGAATCGGCCATGTCTGTAATTTGTAAAGTAAAAATTCCCCCACAAATGACCTACTGTATTTCGTCGAACACCGAGGTCCTGTGGTAATATTAGTCCCGTGCGAATCGGCATCTCTGTGATTTGGTGGGGTCGTATATAATTTTTTCAAGGTTTTTGTTTCATGTGCTAGATCAGTGGTGGTGCGCGCGTGTTTGGTATAAGCGCGAAAACCTAAAATAATGCACAATACAAGCACTATTTAACCGGAGCGAATGAAACGTGCGTGAGAGAGAAGGGGTCGTCGGAGAGAAGAGTGGGCCGATCATGAGGAAAATCGGCCGATTCCGATCCCTGGCCGATCGATCGGTGCATCTCTAAATGGCCAGGATTTGGCGGGGTCATATATAATTTTTTCAAGGTTTTTGTTTCCTGTGCATCTTTTTATCATCTTTCGCGAAGAATGCAGCTGCGTTGGGAGTGTTTTGATAGTATATTCCAAAGCCACTCATACAATGCAGAAACACTCAAGCAAGCAAAACATGTGCAACGCGTGCACGTATTTGTTCTGGTGCAGAATGAGAGGGACATTTCACAGCGCATTTCACACTGGCTGCTAGATTCACTTTCGCCAGAAAGTCGTGTATACCTTTTGGGTTGAAAATAATGTTAATGTTGAAATTATGCTTGAATGAAGTAAATATACACAAATATCCATTAAAGCTACAAAAGTTAAGAGCAGCGAGTGATTCTCTCTTTTTCTTTTATTGTTTGATTAACATTATTGACAAGAAATGCACGGGTCCTTTCATACCTTTTGGGTTGAAAATAATGTTAATGTTGAAATTATGCTTATAGTGAATGCCCCTATAAATGGTCTTAGTTTTACGATTTAGTTTTAATCTTAATGATGCGTGTGCTAAGTGAGTGAACATCAAAGATCACACAACAGAAGTGCGCCCTCTCTCTCTCTCTCTCTCTCTCTCTCTCTCTCTCTGCGAGTGATTCTCTCTTTTTCTTTTATTGTTTGATTAACATTATTGACAAGAAATGCACGGGTCCTTTCATCAAGATCATCAAGATCCCTAATCATCAAGACAGCCATGGCGAAGTGATGCTGACATAAGCCCTATTCGCAAGGGATTAGTATTATCTGGGGACCTCGTGTGATTTAGAAATGACTAAATTTCTTTCTAAATTACTAAAATCCCCCCCCCCCAACTGAGTTTCGTGTGGTGCATTCGCACGGGATAAGCGAAGCCTGTGATTTAGCTCGAATTTATTGACTTAACTCCCGGATATGAATGTTTCTTACCGCATGCTGCTTTTTTTAAAACGTTAAACTTTTACTAATATTGTAAATACTAAAACTATCATTTAAATAGCATTAAACATTTCAGAATATCAATATTACTATTACTAATATTACTAGTTTAAACACACTAGAAAGGACTTACCTATACAGGCGTTAATACTGAATGTTTAACATTATATTCACTGCACACATATACTTCGTAGACATCCTTAATATCTAATAAGTCCATTCTGCTGTCTGTTGTTCTATTGTCGGTGTTTCTTTGTCTGAATATGGCGCTTATCACATGTTGTGTGGTATCGGCGTTTGGTATCGGGGCATTTTAACGAGTACGAGTACAGGAGACCAGTATCGGTAGCTTGTGCACATCAGCTATACAGGCGTTAATACTGAATGTTTAACATTATATTCACTGCACACATATACTTCGTAGACATCCTTAATATCTAATAAGTCCATTCTGCTGTCTGTTGTTCTATTGTCGGTGTTTCTTTGTCTGAATATGGCACTTATCACATGTGGTATCGGCGTTTGGTATCGGGGCATTTTAACGAGTATGAGTACGAGTACAGGAGCTCAGTATCGGGCATCCCTATTAAAATTAGTAGCTCATCCCACATCCACAAGCCACTAGGAGTATGGATGAAACAGTCACGCAGGGGTGGATTGAGCCAATGAGAGCAATTGTACAATGCTCTCTAGACACAAATGTGCTGATACAGGCCATCCAACAGCCAGACAGATGCTGACATACATACTGAATTGAGAAGGAAGCAGTGATGGGGAAACGTACTGGTACATGCCATGCAGGACTGGAAATTTAGAAAGAAATTATGGAAATAAAGAATCAGTTCTTAGAAAAAATACTGGGGTTGAATGATTTATTACATTTGGTTGCATTAACAGTAACTTGACCGACTGCATTATTTTTCAACAGCATATTCAGCCAAGGTGCTGCACCACTAGCGAATCTAGAAAAGAAATTACGTTTTAGCTGAGTTGCGAACTTGATGTGAAAGACTGGGTGTTGCAAAATAATACAAAAGATTATAACAATGCATGTTTTTTATTGTTGTCCTTACTCGTGCATGCACAGAAACAAACATACTGGTTTTGTCCGATTTGCAAACCAAAAACTTTTAAATACATTTTTAACAAATTGGTCTTAATGAACAAAATAAAATTCCCACTCTTTTTGACAAATAATTTTTCATGACGTAATAAAGGGGTCATGACATGGATTCTGTTTATTATTTTAATGTTCCTTGAGGTTCACTTATTATTATGTTAATAAAGTGTTTTGTT
>NW_015554093.1:1973949-1975447 GCF_001515605.1 Sinocyclocheilus anshuiensis
CTAACTCTCTCACAATGGTCTTCTTTAAAGCTTTAGAAGAAATCTAAACAACTTTACACACTGTGCTCAGATTTTTCTCCTTAGCTACGACTCTGGATCTCTCACATTTGTCTCCTCAAAAGTTTAGAAGAGGTCTCAACAACATTACACACTGTGCTCAGATTTTTCTCCTACACTAAAGACTCGAGAGCTCTCACATTTGTCTCCTCAAAAGTTTAGAAGAGGTCTCAACAACATTACACACTGTGCTCAGATTTTTCTCCTACACTAAAGACTCGAGAGCTCTCACATTTGTCTCCTCAAAAGTTTAGAAGAGGTCTCAACAACATTACACACTGTGCTCAGATTTTTCTCCTACACTAAAGACTCGAGAGCTCTCACATTTGTCTCCTCAAAAGTTTAGAAGAGGTCTCAACAACATTACACACTGTGCTCAGATTTTTCTCCTACACTAAAGACTCGAGAGCTCTCACATTTGTCTCCTCAAAAGTTTAGAAGAGGTCTCAACAACATTACACACTGTGCTCAGATTTTTCTCCTACACTAAAGACTCGAGAGCTCTCACATTTGTCTCCTCAAAAGTTTAGAAGAGGTCTCAACAACATTACACACTGTGCTCAGATTTTTCTCCTACACTAAAGACTCGAGAGCTCTCACATTTGTCTCCTCAAAAGTTTAGAAGAGGTCTCAACAACATTACACACTGTGCTCAGATTTTTCTCCTACACTAAAGACTCGAGAGCTCTCACATTTGTCTCCTCTAAATTTCAGAAGTGATCACAATAACTTTACAAAGTGTGCACCAAGTCAAATGCCTCAATAAGAGCTCAAATTTTTCTTCCATATAATATGTATTAATAATCAAATTAGTCAATTTATAATCAAGCCATTTATGTGCCTTTCAGCAAAGAAAGCTCCAGGGTTACATTTTCTATAGATCAGTTTTGATTAAGGCATCTGCTACATTACTATTTCCAACAACAAATTATGTGCCTAAGTGCATAAACATTGTCTTATAAAAAGTAACATTATCCTTATTTCTGCATAATTTCTCTCTCAATATAGCCTTTAACTCTGAATTTATGCCCCCCCCCCCCTTTATTTTTTGCCTTTCAAGTACTTGACTTGATGCACACTTTGTAAAGTTGTTGAGATCTCTTCTAAAGCTTTACAGGAGACAAATATGAGACCCCCAGATTATTTAGCTAAAGAGAAAATTCTGAGCACAGTGTGTGATGTTGTTGAGATCTCCAATCTAAACTTTTGAGCAGACAAATGTGAGAGATCCAGAGTCTCTAGCTAAGGAGAAATATCTGAGCACAGTGTGTGATGTTGTTGAGATCTCTTTTAAAGCTTTAAAGGAGACCATTGTGAGATTGTTAGAGTTTTTGTCTCAGGAGACAAAATTCCTTCTTGTGTATAGGTAGTTCCCTTGCTGTCTATGCAGGGTCAGAAAGCTCTCGGATTTCATCAAAAATATCTTAATTTGTCTTCCGAA